>NW_009929684.1:0-6755 GCF_000696875.1 Nestor notabilis | reverse complement strand
GGTGCGGGGGGGTGGGGTGTACCAACAAAATATATATAAAATTAAAATGTGCTGATTGGGGTTTGTTGCAAAATTGGAAATATATTTGGATCAATTCTAAATTAAGCTATATCCTGACCCCAATGGGAAAAGACTGGTACAACCCACGTGCATTCAATAATTTCCTTAATAATTTGGATGACAGAAGAGTTAATAAACTTTTGACACCATAAGGGTAGCAAACTCTTAGGAGAGCCTCAGACTTCAGAGTCATTTTGAATACTTGATGTAATGGTCTGAAATCAACAAAAAGGAAATTCAGTACAGACCAAAGTTGTATATTTTGCACAATGCAGAAACCTAAGCTGGTGTACAACTGGACAGACAACAGAACAACTAAAAAAGTATCGAAAATGAGCCACTGCTAAACACAAAGCATCATGCAGCAAAAAAGAAAACTTCAGTTCTTCAGCTCCTAACAGCAGTAACAGATAAAATACAGAGAGAATTAGTCTGCTTGTCATGATGTGCTTACTCATAAAAAAGAAGTCCGAAAGACTCATCTATCCCATTCCACTTTTCAAGTAATGAAGCAACTGCACCTAATCCACCAGGCATCACACTGGTAATATTATTTGCTGTAATATTAATTGTAATGAAATGCTAGAACAGGATATTTTGACAGTCAAACTTTCTTATTTAGAAGCTTATAAAGTAAGATTGGAAGGGGAGATCTATGGCATTTCTGATCATGCCTCAGTGCTAGATGTTAGATTATACAGTCTTAAGACATACCCATGTTTTTCCAATTATTTTAATTAACTTTTTTCAGAATTAAAAGCTATGCTACACAGCAAAATGCATGATACTTCTTCCAGGGCTGCAATGAGTACCAAGTATTTACTTTCATGAATTAAATAGCATTTTAAGATTTTCTCCATATGAAACACCGTATTATGCAAGCACATGAAGGAAAACAACAAACTTCAGATCTGTTTGAATTAATCTGATTCTTCCCTAACATATTTCTCTTTACTATGCTTCAGAACTACATTTCTTCGTACCTACCTAGAGAAGCTCAAACAGATATATTAAACTCTGTGAAGTAATCTCTCTCCTACTCCTGCAATCACAAGATTACAAGTAGCCTTCTGATAATGGAGCTTTTACATAATTGTACCTTGACACCTTTTTCAGTTTTGTCTCTACAACTGTGATGATTAAAACTGCAGACCTTGTCAACACAGGAAAGGTTAACTAACTACATGTTTGTAATCCCACACACAACCACCTGCTATTTAGTGGTAACTTCTCACCTCCAGTTTATCTTCCAACATTTGGAAAGTAGTTGAAGAGAAACTCCTTATAAAAACACTGACACAGAGACAAAGCGTGCATGGGGAAGCGTATACCACGTCAACTAATTAAACTTCTGTATTTGAAGGTTTTAGTAAGAATCCCAGTACCGTAATGAAGTACTTACATGTTTTCCTTATTTCTAGAGCAGACTAAAGGCAGTATCTTCAGTTTCCTAAAGGAACACATCTTATACCAGTCTGAATAAAAAATGTCCCATCTTTCCCAAAACTCAAGAAGTAGGTGGTTCCATTGCTCTCACAGGCGACTAATTCCAAAAATTCAAAATGAGAACTACCAAACCTCCATACAGACATTTGCCTCCCTTTACCACAGCCACACTAAGGTAGCTGCTATGCTTTTTCTAATAAAAGTATTGAATATTTTGTTTTTTTACACTAAATAAGCAAAAGGTAAGAAATAGTTCTCAAAGTACAAGCCCTGCGCAAAGTAGAATAATGAAACACTTAAAAGAGTTAAAATTACTGTACATAAAAGCACTACAGACTTAACATCAGTTAAATTTACCAAATCTAAGACTAAATACACTATCTGAGATCACAGCATGACTCACATGACTGGTAAATAGTTATTTCCCCAGTCTTAGCTATGGTCACCTAAAAAGAAGGCCACAATGTTCAGGACACTGTATCCTTGTTTCAGTGAGATACAGGATTCTATAAGAGAGAAAAAATTATGGCTTTTTTCACATAAACTGAGAAATCTCAAGTTGCTTGCAGAATATATAAAACTTTGCCTAAGTGCTTTGCAACAAGCAAAGCAGAAAACGTTCACTTTGTGCTATTTCTTAAGAAGCCTCTAGACATTTTATATCCATCAGTAAAAACATACCACAACCACAACAACAGTGCAAGTTGTGAAACTTTACTAGGACACAGTGTTGCTTCGGTATCACCAAAAGCGAGTTTACTAAATGCCTCCTCTTCATTCAAAGCCCATTAATTGCATCGTTATGTTGCTAATGTAATGTAATTAAGCATTTGGTTCTACATTTTCACTATGAAAGTGAATAGCCAAAAGCAACTTGCTTGCAGCTAATTAAAAACAATAAACGTACCACACATAAATCATTAATAATTTGGATTTTTAACTTACAGTTTACCCAAAGCTCAAATCAAATCCGCCTCCAGATCTGAAACAAGATTCTTTAAAAGGGTATTCTCCCATCCCATTAGTGTGCTTCTATCTTGTGCAAATGCATCACAATGTACCAAAAGGCAACAGTCTTTACAAGGACAACTTGAAAAGTATTGTACGTGGTACCCTCTTGCCAACTTTGTCAACAATCACACCTCTGAACAGAACATGGATCCTGCAAAAAGCAGGTTTCACTACAGCAGGATTGCTGTTTGGGGATATGCTGTTTGCTCCACAGTGCTGAAAACCAACATTTAAGTTCACATATAAAAATCTTGGACTGCAAAAGTGACTTGCAAGGTTTTCCTCCTCAACTGTACTTTCATGACCTATGCTTAGGAGCCTAATTGATCTCCTCCTTTCTGAGACAAATAAAGTGTCAACTTCAGGATAATCCCAGCACCTGCGCATCTAGAAGGACAGTTCAGCAACACAGCTGCACTGATCTAATACCAGAGTCATCGCACAGGGTTCCCTCTTCTCTTTTGCCTGTGGTCCCGCCCTTTTAGAGTTCACCAGATCCTTAAATGATCCAATAAAACCTGTTATCTGTCAGAAAATATTTTCCTTGCAGTCTAGCAAATGAAATCAGTCCAGTGACAGGTCCAGGGAGCACCCTGATTGAGAGCAGAAGTTGGCCAGCAATGGTAGGGTAGTCAGTATGGGAAGAAAGGAGCCAATACCCTTCCTCCCAACACAAGCTTTCCCACAGCAGCAAACCGTAACATCAAACTATAACATAATCATCTAGTATATGTAGAATAATAAAAAATATTCTGACGTTAATTCACAATCTGCTATGAACACTTGTTGACTGAGAGACTTGTTACAGCACACTTGACAGTCAGTTATTAGCAGCAAACTTAAGCATCACTTCCCTTAGTGAAGCTTCTGTGAACAAAATTCTAGTAAATACTTTGTACCTTTTAAATCAACTAAAGCTTGCTGTTGTAGATCTGAGGTTTGTTGTATTGGTCTGTCATAGTTTATCTTGTTATAATTGCATGGCATGAAACTGATAACATATATCTAAGTATATTTCATACTTCATACTAGGGGTAGTCAAGTGAAATTTGCCTTAGATCTGATTTGCTACCAGATGCTTCTCAACCATCCAATGCAATCAGATATCTACTGTCCTAATCCATTTTCTTTAGATTAAATCTATAACTTTAGATTAAAAATCAGAGCAGCACAACGCTTTGATAAAACCTCTGCTTGAATGTGAATGGTTGCTGCTTCACATCTCTAAAGAAGTTAACAAATTTGCAACTTTTCTGTGACCATTACTGTTACTAAAATGACTTTACTATGTTCAGTGCTAAAGCAACTACACCAAGCACACACAAACATATTCACTTACCCAGGTCTCTTGCAAAATGCTATATTATTCTTCGTTATTTACTCTTAAAACTGTGGGTGGATTTCTCCACTATTCCAATTAGAACTCTAGCAATATTCTCTGGAACTTACTGCTGTGGACTGCTCTCAAAATACCATCTCAAGACCTGAACAGGGAGTATATGAAGGCTACATGTCATCCATATGTCATTCTAGTTCTTCAAAAGAGGTCTATTTCCAGAAAATTAAGGCTTAAGTAGAAAGAAACAATAATGAATAATTACTTATGGTAAAAAATGAAATTAGATTGTGTACTTGTATGTGCAATTTCAGTTCATAAATACTACGCTTTGGTCCTAGAGCATCAGTTGTGCACTGAGATGCCTAAATACATATAGTAAATTGACAGTAAGACAAAGACTTTTAGTGAAAAATTCTCTTAGGAATGAAATTACTGGACAGAAGGAATGCACAAATTTAGGTGTTTTGCTCAATCTTACTTCAATGTAATTGACAGTTTAGAATGAAACCTAAAAGCTATGAAATAAATACCGCTGCTGTTACCTGTGAATGTGTTCTCTACAAGAACCTTTCTCATATAGTTAACTAAATTTAGCCTGAGAATTAGAGAGTTTTCATCATTATTACTAAACTATCCCACATTTGACCCCAATTAGCCTTGAAAATAAAGAAGAATATTACTTAGTGCAAGAAAAAAGTATCTTTCAGAGGGGGGGGACAACTACCAAACCCCAGCTGTTAGAGCCAAATTATCACTGCATTTCCAGAAACTGAGTTCTACATAAAAAGCACCTTTATCCCTTCATCAAATCCTATGTTAATTTCGATAAATATTACTTCTTGCAACGAACTAATTTCAGAAATTAAGCTTCCAGTCAAGGAAAACAAAAAACAGCTAATTACCACAAAGTAGAAAAGTTCATTCATGATTTGCAGCTAACTAAACAAGCGATTCTGTTGCAAACCATATCGTAGACACCTTTCCAGTTCCCTGGTCCTTCCTGCACAGGTGTACTCCATCCTTCACACCAACTTCAGCAGTTAATCATCTGTTACACTTCAACCACTAAAACCAGCAGCAAACTGTATTAGCTTTTACCTAAGATTTTAGTTAGACTACTGAATAAAATCAGCTCACAATAAGTTTGATAAACACTAAAGCTAGTGTAAGTAGCAACAGCTTCCTCACTTTTGTGATGAGACCTCTCTCTAGGAGTTCTCTATTGCTGGCTGTTCCCATCCCTTCTCCTGAACCAGCTCCGGAACTCATGAAGTGCTCTGCTTGAACGTTTTTCTCTCTAGAATGACAGAAAACTGTTCTGGTTTCCTACCACCAATTAAGTTACATGGACTTAGAGGGACCACCAGACCTGTAACAAGGCACAAGCAAGACAGGACAAAAGAACTGTCTCCCTTTGGTAGCACTAAGTTACATCACGTCATAACACTCACTGTGTATGCTCAATGCTTTTTCATTCTCAAATTTTATGCAAAAATTTGTTTCTAGCATTATGTGGACATTTCATGACAGATTGATTTCAAGCTCAGTCACTAATACTAATCAAAGCTACGTGGTGATACTTTTTTTTTCAGTGAATAATGCCAAAATGTGTGTTCCCATATTCAGAGCTAACGGGAACACCAGCTGCTATCTGAATAGTTTTTAAGATGACACTTCTACAAACCAGAAGCATTATACCCCCTTCCCAACTACCTACACTGGATCCTCACTAGGTTTTGCAAGTGCTAGAAAAAAAACCACAGCAAACATCCATCTCCTTGGAGGAAACATGTCAAAACTTCTATTTAGCTAGGCATTTATATTTAGAAATTATTTATAATTAACTGTTTAACCTTATACAAATTTCTAGTTAACAGCTGTAATTACAATCACAGCAAGTCATTTGACATAAGTGAAAGCATCTCAACCCATTCCCAACTCCCTCTTTTAAGACTTTGAAACTGGACATGGTGGAAACTGAAAACCTAACCCAATCAAGGCTCAGAAGTCATAAAACCTTTCTCTCACTCACAGGCAATCTGAGAACCTGTTGACAATGAAGTATCACCTAATGTTAAAAGTTTGCACAAACCTTCATGTACTTATAACAGTATATTTGCTGCATGAAATAAAAAAAAATAAATACCAAACTCTTTGACATAGCTATCATTTGCACAAGATGTTTCCTTCCTGGGACAAGTAATCAAGGAAAAAATTATGGAAACAATGAGCTTGCCTATCTAACAGAATGCTAACATCAGCCTTGCGATTTCATAAAAACACAGTGCCTGCAAAAAACTCTGAAATGCTGCATGTTTCCTACAAACATCGATTCTGACATGTTTGCTTATGTACTCAGGGCTGAGCTTTTTGTGCTTCTACACTTTCTAGGTCATGCTTTGCCTAGAAAAAGTTGGAACATATGAGCCATGGGGTCCCTTCCAACCTGGTATTCAGTGACTCTATGATCCAAGAGGTATGTGATCAAGACACAAAAAGATCCCAGAAATGTAACTGAGGTGCACAACGACTGGAAAGACTCGTGGTAAGGAAGGATTGTGTTTTCCTGCCGGGCACCAACCACAGATTAGTGTAGTCAAAGCAGCAACAGGGATGCACAGGCGAGTTTCCCACCCTACGTGCACAGTAGGAGGAAAATATGGCAAAGAAATGAAGATCTTCCTCCTGATAACAGACCCGGCGAAGCCCGAGGGCACTGTAAGCCGCCCGGATTCCAGCTATGCAGTCACCCCAATCAATAGCTGCCCGTCCCCGAGGGTCTCTCCGCCCTTCCTCGACCGCCCTCACACCGCACAGCGAGTCCCTCCGCAGAGCACTTCTCTCTCCGCAGGTAACAGGGCGCTCCGCTTCCGCCTAGCGAGACACCGCTGCGGAAGGC
>NW_009929683.1:107456-139941 GCF_000696875.1 Nestor notabilis | reverse complement strand
ATATATATGTATATATATAAGCAAGGCTTACAAAAAGCTGCATTCTTATTTATGATGAAAGGATATAAGTTGATCTGTAGTCACCCAGATTTACTTACTACTAGGTGCCCTTGACTGTCACATTGCACTGTTGTGAGTGTGAACATGTTTTCTTTGTTAAAATTGAAGGACTGATCCTGTGAACATAAAGTGCAAGGCGTACACCTTTAAAAAAAAAAAAATCAGCATGCTGCAGAATGAGGCAATTATTTGGTCTTTCCAGAACCCTGTTTCCTGTGTGTGGATATCAGTGGTAAGTATGGCCGTTAGCAAGGCTGGCGCTGGTTCGAGCATCATTAAATAGAAGCCTGCTGACACTGGCCA
Organism: Nestor notabilis; assembly: GCF_000696875.1. NCBI lineage: Eukaryota > Metazoa > Chordata > Aves > Psittaciformes > Psittacidae > Nestor > Nestor notabilis. The sequence goes on along the minus strand of NW_009929683.1, from coordinate 139,578 downwards.
TTGATCCAACAGCCAGCATAGGGCCTCTGGGCCACAGTATTTCCTCCCCCATCTCTTACTTCTCTCTGGGGATAACCAAGTGGAAGAAATGACCCACTTGCCTGGAGTTTTTAGAAGCAGTGGGCAGTTCGATGCGAGTTGTCAGCTCCAGCTAGAAGGGCGAAGGATCATGCAGTTGACCCTTATCTGTTGTTGGCATTCTGTTGCTGTAACGTTTGACCATCCCTCACAATGTCACAAATCCCAAGAAGACCTTGTATAACTCCACCAATGCAGTATTTGGAAAGCTGTCATCTTTTAAAGCTGTTATGATACAAAAAGGTGATGATTGTTTTGAGCTATAATACTTTAGAAAAGAAAGTTCTGCTTCTTTAGTAATGAAAAGTTTATAATGTTAAGCAATCTGTTTATAATATTTTATTTGAAAATTGCATTATTTTTCATTTTCTGAAAGAGCACAAGTTGATGACAGTGGTCCCTAATGGAGAAAAACAGGTGACATTCAAGTAATACCCATGAAATGGAACGTACCACTTCTCATTTGTACCGTATTTTTCCCATTTATTTTTTCAGCCTTGAATGTTTCCTTTAAACAGCACTGATAGCTCTGAAAAGTGCCACAAGCTTTTTTGAAGGCAACATAGGTATTCTAATATAGTGTGGTATCAGAATTTTGTAATTAATGATTTATATTTATTTTCTGTAAGAAATTAGACATGGTACTCTTTTGCTATTAGAGTAGTATCTAACTGCCATAATAATGATCAGAACCAAGCTGTAAGTAAGTAGTGCATCTCTGTGAGAATATTCTCTGTATTGAGTACAGTGTCATCTAATTGAATAAACTTTCGCAGTAAGCTGCCTCACATGTTGATTTGGAATGCTGGCAGTCATTTGCCTGCAGCAAAGTGCTTTCCAAATGTATAACTTCTGCCTGCTTTATGGGGCTCTTGATGGAATTTGGCCTTTTTTTTTCATCCTGATTTTTAATTTCTGATGTTGTATAGGACCATCAAGCTACTGCAAAAAGAATGGTAGATCATAATTCTAGTTTATTTCACAGTAATTGAGTGTAAAATTCTGTGCTTAAAATGCAGTCCTAAATCACAACTTCCTTTTAAGTCGGATATTCTGGATATTCGGCAGTTCTCTCGTAAAGTTAAAATACGGTCAGTGTTACATCTTTACGTAACTTCATAATTTTAGGTAATGAAAACCTGAAGTAGGCATTGTTTTTGATTGACTCTCTTAAGTGCCTCAGAATTGAAACTGCAAAGAAATCAATTTTGTTCTTCAAACCTCTCAATAATTGTTTTTATGCACATTCTTTAAGGTCCTAACTAAGTTGAAATGCAGTATTTCATTCCTGACATTTAGTCCATGAAAATGTCTTTGGAGATGTATTATTCCTTGCAAATAATTTACATGTACCCTACAGTGAACACACTGCTGGAGGCATATCAGAATCACTTTTGCTTTGCTATAGGACATGAATAGGAACCATATACATGTCTCGTTTGAAATTGGTTTATGTAACTGTTGTATGACAAATGTGTTGTCATAGTCTTGGGATCTATTTTTGTTGACATAATTTTTTTAAAGAAAGTACAGTATCAAACTCTAACAGATGATGATTGCAGGAACTAACATTGCATCTTTGGCTGTCCTCATTTGTGTAGTGTTTTGTTTAGTTTGTAAGTGCATAAAAGCGGCACTTCTGTGCTCAGTCAGGCCAGATAAATTAAGGTACAGTAGATCTCTCCATCTGTACTGTCAGTGTTACTGTTTGCCTAGAAGAATATTGACCCTTGAACAAGCTGTTCTGGGGGAGGCTATGTTATGAACTCACCCAATGGCAGCTTTTTGGCATGTGCAGCCTCTAACCACTCTTACCTAACAGTACAGGTGTTACATGCAAGGTAGTGTCGGCTTAGTGAATTAAGGCTGACTTGCATATGCACCCAGCCCTTATTACTGAATGACTGATGCTGTGGCCTACTTCACTGCGCTCAACTCATTTGTATGTTGGGTAGTACCAGTCTTAACAAAATGAGTGAGCATACATAGCACAGTCATCTTTATAGGAGTTAGTTAATGGCTGTAGTATCCATTTGAGGGGATGAAGGCACGGACCCAGAGCATCTTCATGCAGTGAATCGCTTTATTACCTACTGCTCTAACTTTTTGTACCATTCTAACAACAGTTATTTTTAGCCTATTGCTCTAGCTTTTATACCATTCTATTTATAGCCTATCATGTTTAGTTCCCGACTTATAGTTTGTTTTTTAAACACTACTCGCTTTCTCACATCCAGTCCCAGACTAGTCAGTCTCTTATCTTTATGTTCTGTCCTCCTCAGCCAGGTGTCTTGGTATCTTATGCTCTCTTCTCTTCAGCCAGCTGGGTTGCTCTGCTCGATTGTACTTCATTTCTTCTTTAACTCTTTCTTCTCCAGCCAAGCAGTTACTTCTCTTCGTCCTCACTCTGGATTCACTTTTGTTCGTGTTCATCTTTTCCCTCTGGGGCCGCCTTATTCTATCAGCTCCATGCAGCTCTGGCCTCCTGTCTCTGCTAGGAATGTCCCCACACCCATTTGTGCAAGAAATTTCTGCATATAGAACTCCCTAAAAAAACCACAGTAAGTCATTACGTTGGCTTTGTATGCTTCCTGTACACTTCTGCCCACACTTCATGTTAATCAAATTATTTTTCTACTAGATAAGAAAGAAGAATGGACCAAAAATTATTTCTTTTATGATAGTGCCTCTTCTTCAAGATGTATGGCATAGGGATGTCTATTCTGTTGAACTTCATTGATGGACACCCGTCTTTGGATGCCATAAAGGAACTTGATGCACCTACGTGTACTGAGTATTTATTACGTGGAGGTGGGTATTATAGATGCTTTTAAACTGGATAGCTGAACAATCACTTGACTGCTATTGAAAAGCCTGATTTGCTGCTCAATATAGTAAAACATGGCACACTTTCTACCTTAATGACCCTGACTGTACAGGCTGGTCCCACTTATGTCTCTGTTTCCATTCTGCTCTTCCATGCAACTTGCACAGTATGGGTTTCCATCGTGTACAGACAGATGTTCTCAGGCATAATACTTCATAGCAAATTGTATAAGTGAGCAGGAGTCCCAGAGGAGTCCAGCAACTTTGGAGCAGCATGCAAACCTCAACTTCTGCTCTCCTCTTGTATATATGTAGCTCTGGTTTCAGTTCTTTTTCTGAAGTGTAGCCAGTTCCTACAGTGTTTCTGGCCTTTTTTTAGCATCCCAAATTTCTATGGGGGCCTGCATTTCACACCATGCCTAGCTCTCAGTTCTGGTTTTTACCTCTTAGCTTTGCTGTGTTCTGTCGTTTTCTGTGCTTTGAGAATCTTTCCTTTCAATGTTGCGCACTTTTCACAGCATCTGGCTTGGTAACCTTGTACTTCTCTTAGTCTCCAAGTAATTTTGTGCTTGCTTTCTCATGTGCTTCTGCTGTGACTTGAGGATGAGATTGCTTTTGTGGTTTCTTTCCCTGTGTCCCTAGTGGGACATTCAAATCCCTTTCTATTCTGAGAATCCGGTAACATTGTGAACTACTTTGTTACAGTCCCAGGTAAGCACAAGTTGGACTAGGAGTCTCTGAGCAGGCTTTGTGTTACTTACGTCGTTCACGAAGGATGCATTGCAAAACATAATTTGCACATGACAGCTATCAAGAAAATTGAGAGGCCACAGTATGCAGGATTTTGAGGGGAAAAAAGTTCTCTCTCTGCTCTGGCTGGAGCTCTTGAGGAGTGCTCAGTATAGAGTGGGATTAGGTCTTAAGCAAGCACTCTTATGAATAGTATTTGTACATCGTTACAGGTAAAACAATCACCCAAAGGATTGCACCTTTTGAAGTGATTTGGCTAGTACTGGTGAACTTGTCATTTTCTCTGTCTATGTTTTGTTCATTAATATTCACTGCAGAGCAAAGCAAATAATGACTTTTTTTAGTTTTTTGAGGGTTTTTTAAAGACTATTTTGTTGATAGATGTGGGCTGTATAAAAGTGAAGGATTTTTCTGTAATTGTATAACAAATATACTTCTCTCTCGTTCAGCACTAACCGTTAAGAACAAATGAGGATCCAGGCAGTGATATTTAAAAAAACAAAACCACTTTTTTTTTTCAGTGGCACTTGCTTTTGTTGTTGCCAGCAAAGATAACTGCATGTTTGCTCAGAGTTCCATAACATTGTTAAAAACAAAACAAAAACCTTCTAGTTTCTTTAGCTTTTCTTTCATCACAAGATCTACTGCCCTTAAAGGAAAGCATAAAGAGCAGCAGTGTTTTTCAGGATCGTATTTGTTCTGAGATAGGTGTTGTCTTCCACACAGTTATCAATACACAAATACTGAAATGCCATTAAGTCTTGAATCTGCCTATGAGATTGATACGTATATTACTCGTGTTCGCTTACTTTTGTAGATCAGTATTTCATGGTCTATTTATTAATACAAAAGGTCTGTTTCTATTTTTGGCTAAAGTGTGTAATTTTTTTCCCCCTCTTCTTCCAGTTTCTAACAAATTGCTTCTTTTGATTTCTCAGGCTTGATGGGCCACTGACATTGGCAGGTGGTGGAATGACACAATGCAATATGATATGCCAAAGTAGCTGGGCATCACTTGTCATCTTGTAGACAAGTGAGGCAGAGGAAATAAGAGAATACAGGAGTCTCAAATACGCAGGAGGAAAAAAAAAAAAAAAAGACATTTTCCATAGGCTAGAAATCTTTTCCTTTAAGTGCCTTCTTCCATCTTGTCCCCAGAGCAGTTCAGTTTCTTGTGCTCTTTTATCTATACCATATTTGAGGTATTGTGAGTATGTGAAACATTTTACCTGTAATAAATAGTTCCACGTATAATTTCACTTATCTTAAGATTCTTGCTTGCTTTCTGTAGTGAAAATGAGAAGCCGTTAAAGGCAGTAAAGATATAAATAATGATCTTTAGTGTTATGGCCTATGCTAAATCCAAAGTATATAAGCGTGTACCTTGCTATAAAGAACTGCTTAATTCACTGTGATTTCATAGTAATTGCTTGGTTTTTGACCACACAGGATTATTCACTTTGTTTCAGGCAGAGGCCTCAATAATTCAAGTTGTTCAAAAGCACAAATGCTCATGCATGGGCTATCTGTGAACATGTTTCTGAAATTCTGATCCCTCTAGGACATTGTGGTGACAACTACTTAGCGAATTTCTCCCTCAGAATTCTGTTTTTCCTGAAGTTTGAGATCTACGAAAACTTTACTAAATCTATCACAAGCCATCAGTGCAAATAGATTAAGAGTTGGAAGAGCAGCCTGTGTTATTTCTTTACCTGCCTCTGAAGATATGCAGTATGCTCTTCCTCTGTATGTGTGCAGCAGGCATGAGTGAAGAGGCAAATGCAAATTTAATAAATCCTGCAAAGTAATAGCATAGCTAATTTAGTTCCCTTGGAAAAGCTCATTGCAGGCCCAAAGCAGCTCTTTCTCATCCTGTGAGCTGCTCAGCTGCATCCCCTTCTGGATGCTCTTAAGGTCTGCAGCAGAGGGTCCATCCCCACTTGTGGAGGAGGTTGTTAACCTCTACCAGGTTGATGAAAATACAGTTATGATGAAAAAAAAGGAGTAGCCCAGTTGAGAAGGTGTTTCCTTGGAGTCCTTTGTGTAGTGAACAGATAAGCTTCCCAAAGATGGTTTTGACTGTGGGCTTGACGAAGGTTGCTTCAAAGGTGATGTATAATGTTATCTCCTGACAGCCTCAGTTATGGATTAAGCACACTTAAGTTTAGTGCTTGAGGTTGATCAGGATCAACGTCTTCCAGATTGCATCTGCATTGCTGAAATTGCAGTCTGGCTCCTTTGTTTTGGAACTTCCTATATCTGATGTAGGAGCTTAATATTTTTAAAGACCTGTCTGCAGGTATGTCTACTTCTGCACTTAATTTATGACAAGTTTTGGAACAAACTTAATTTAGCAGGAAAAACGCTACACTTGCCATAATTTTTCCTATAGTGCATTATCTTGTGTTTGACCATAGTGAAAAATTATCAGCTATTTGTTTCCTTTTGATAAATGAATTTTGCAGTTTGTCCCAGTTTTCTTCAGTCTTGACAGTTATTAATGAGTCTGTAGTATTTGCAAGTACTTCAACCCTATTTTAATTACAGTAGTATTTATACAAAAGCCTAGTATTTGTTCCAGGTTTGCTGTCTTTTACATGCTATCTATTCATAGACTGAGAAAAGAATATCGCATTTTGAGTCACAGGAGTTTTAGGTTGCTTTTTTTGTTTTAATGATCATTTGTGCTTTGGAATGGTACTAATTTAAAGAGAGTGGCAAATGTAATGCACGCTGCCACTGCAGCTACTCAGCAGTCATCAAGGCATCCTCACCTAATCAAGTGTTCTTCTTTTTAAAATGTAAGCTTTCCCAGAAGGAGTAGGTGTTAATTCCACATGCTGGGGACAGCCATCCATGCAGCAATATATGTATGTGTAAGAAAGAAACCATTTTAAAGGGGTATTTTTTGTTTGTGTTTTAAAATGAAGCTTGGTTATGAACCAATTCTACAACACAGATGATGGGTGTGTTGAATCTTTGTGGCAGAGTGACTCTGTGCCGCTTGCGTATTGGCAATGTTGGAGTTTCTTTAAAGTTCATTTAATATCTTTGTCAGCTTCATTTAACACTGAGTTCAGTTTCCAGTATAGCTTTAGCAGTACTCTTGGGAAGGAAGGAATTAGGATGTGATGGCCTCTAAATGTCTTCATTTCCTTGGCTTTGTTTTGCATGCACTGGAGGGCAGAGCATCCCACTCCATCTGCCGCCAACCTCTCTCCTATAGTGGCAGGAGTATGTGCACCCTTCAAAGGGGGTGAGAAGGTGTTCCTTCCCACCACTACCCCAGCCCCTGAGCTAGAAAACCCTATGGCCTACTAAGAAATGGATTTTGTGGTCTCTTTGTACTTTAAAATTTTCTTTTGGAAATGAACTCCCACTGTCTAAAATACCATAATGTTTTACAAGTTTACAGAAGATGAAAATGCTACCAGATGTTAAGTTCAAGGAGCAAGTTAACAAGTGTTGTCAGATGGAACAGCTTTTCCTGTTTGGTAACTTTTCCTTGCCTTCTCTCCCTCTCTTCTGCCACCTTCTTGGTTCACTTAACCACAGCTGCTAACCAAACTGCCCATCCCTTCTGCAAATGAGCCACTATTTTACTCATATAGGTGAAGGGAGAAGTCTATGTATTGTATAGTGCACATAATTAAGTTGATGGCTGGTTGGATTACCAAAATCTTCTGTCAAAATGGATTATTGGATTAAACTGCTGTAGTTAAATAGAGTTTACTCTTAAATGCATATTCAATAAGCAGAAAAGTCGCTAATAACTGACATAGTGGAAATCTGCTAAGGGCACATGAAAAGAATTGCTGATATCAGGCAGTCTCACCTTAGCGCTGCTACAATGCTGCTATTTTTGCCATAACACTTTTTTTCCTAATCATTCAACTATATAAAAGGTATATGGATTTGAAGCACATCAGAGGTCATTTCCTCCTGTGACTCGCTAATCAGCTCTGGTACTTTCATATATACAGCAGGAACTTTCAGACAAAGGTAAGATTAGTGGCTAACCAGACAAAGAGAAAATGGAGGAAAATAATAGTAGTGGTGAGTACATGCATCAAGTAAGTGTGGCCCAATATTTTTATGGCCTTTTTGATAGATTGCTTTGGATGCTTCTGGGCAACATTGAATGCAGCACTTTTTTTATCTCTATCCCAGAAGGATTATTCCAATGGTTCACCTTAGATTCTGCACAGAATATTGCTTTGATACTGTAATAGCTTTGGAAAAGCTCTCCTTTGATGTCAAGGGCTGTACAGAACTGTTCTTTTGATTAAGAAACACTTACGCACTTGAAAAACCTAATAATAGATTAAAAAAAGAAAAAAAATGATCATCAATTGTGCTTTATTAAACTGGATCTATGGGAGAGATGCAGAATGTGTGTGCATCTGTATCCCTTGTCTTGATCTGTTATCTTTCTGTTGGAAACCCTCACGGTATGTGTCTGTCTTGAATAGCCTGTTTCTTTCTCCCTCTCTTTGTTTTAGGACTCTTCCTTTTCTTCTGCCACTGAATGCTTGCAGACTGAACAACCTGGTTGACAGTCGGATTATTATATCCCTGCTTCCCTCATACTCGATTGACTTTCAAAGATTTATAGCATACAATATCAGTGTAATACCTAGTCTGGTCCATACCAGGAAATTTTCTTTTTACTAGCAAGGGGCATAATTGAACATGCGGCCAAGAATTTAATTTCATTCACTCACTTGCAATCAGTGCCATTTCAGGGAAATAGATTGCATACAGTCATGCAGAGATGCTCAGCTGATGTCTGTGACTGAAGACAGAGCTCAGGGTAAATGTCTGACACAGTTCAGGGCTTATAGCAAAAAGCCTCTTACATAGTGTCTATATGACATTATCAATAGAGCAGCTGTTTTTAGGTCTAAGTCATGTTACACAAGAGTTTAGGAGGTACTAAGTTAATTTGCCAGTTGAATGGGTATTGAGATTTGGTCTGAAAACAGAGTAAAGCTCTCATGTCTAATAATACGTTTACAAGGAGTTCTGTAAAGCTTTTGCTCCAGACTTACTTCTGGAATGCACTGCTCTATGTTTGCAAGTTAATCTCTTAATTACTTTGAGATAAACTTTCAAGAAAACTTATTGATCCTGCATTGGTGGGAAAGGGGAGAGAGTGCTCCACACTTAAGCAAGGAAAATCCCTTTTAATTCTGTGCTCTGCAAGTAGGCTTTTTTTTGTGAGTTTGTTTTACATTAAATCCAGAGTCACTGCCTGGAAAGAGTTGAGAAATAACTGGGTGAACATTTCAATTTTAGATGTAAGAACATAGTGTACATCAAAGACGGCAATTTTGATCATTTTTAACTAAGAAAAATGGAGCTCTATGGAAATAAACATATGCTTAAGCAGATGAAGTGCTTCTCAGCAAAGCAAAATTGGGATGGCAAAAGCATCAGTGAATGTGGAGCAATATAGTGACCTGAGATACAGATTAGGAAAGAAAAAACCCCTCAGGATTTGGGGTTTGGCTGCATGCTGCCAGAGCTGTACCAGCCCACAGCGGACTTATTAGAACAGAGAGGACCAGTGAAATAATTATATTTTCTTTTCTGTTTTAAATTCTACATGCTTGTCAGAGACAGTTTCAGCTGTTCGGGCTAAAACTGAGGCTTCGTAGGCTGTTAGACCCCTGCTGCTTCACATGGAAAGCTTTATGTGAGAGGGGGAAGTGGGAACATCAGTTCACATCTTCACAAGAGAAGATGTGATTATTTGACTGCCTCTTCATCCTTGTTCACAGGGCAAACCTCTCAGCCTTCACCACTCCCTTCGAGTCCTTTGTACCTAACAAAGATACCCTTCCAGACTTTGAGCTGGATGTGCATCATTCACCCCAGTTTGGGAACTGTGGAGTAGACTGAATTCAGGCTCTCCCTTGTGGATAAGTGTCGGGGATAATCAGATGACTAAATGAAGACGCCATGTTCTCAAACACCCAGACTTGCCCGAAGCAGTGTCTGGGGCTTCACTGAACACCAGACAGCAAAGCAGGCTTGTGTATCTTGAGAGTCTGTTATGAGGAAATGCATTTTGCAATGCTTTCTTTGCAGGAGTTGGAGAAGTTTTTGATGAGGTAAAGCTTGATTATTATTTTTGCAAAGACTTGCCTTCTCTGAAGAGAACAACTTGAGATTAGCAACTGTATTCTTATACTTCATGGCATGTAGTTTTTACTAGATTTTTAACTTGGTTTCAATTTAGAGGGTTATTCTTGAGCATAATAATAGTATAATACAACATACAAGGGATTATTTGAAGGGTGATATTTTACTTTTGCAAGCATTGTTAATTGTTTATATGGCTAGAAAGACCTTTAATCCTTCAGTTGGAAATTGCTTTAGCTTATGGTTGATAAGAGGAAATAAAGTAAGAATGCAAAAAAGTTATTCAGACATAAATGTTGAGAAGCTTTAGATATTAATCCTGTTCTAAGAGAGGTGTAACATGAAATGGGAGAATGAAGTGAAAGAGACCAGGAAAGGTAGAGGGCTTTTGAAAGACTAAGTTAGTCTGAGGATGATCTCAGGCCACAAAGAATAATTTTAGTAGCCAGTATTGATATAGGTGATAGGTGATCCCAAAACAACCACCAAGAAAAGAACCAGACACAAGCCTAGTTGATGAAGTAGGAAAATATATTTGATTGGGAGACATTTAGCCAATAGCACAAAGGTAATGAAAAAATTGGAGATAGCAACTGGTTGGCTACTTTGTCCCGTTGGACTTTAATCCATAAAAAATGTGGGTGGCTTCCGATTTGTAGGACTGAAGAGATCACCTGTAGCCTCACAGTGCTGACATGTTTGTTTAACCATAAGATACTACTTTTTGGAGAAGTCTTTGTCTTGTGAAGAGTAGAGGCATACCAGGTCTGTGTATTTACATATTCTGTCAGGTGGGAATGGAAGCAGGTGGAGTTGGGCTGGCTCTGTATTGGCTGCTCAGAACTGAAGAAACATCACTGTGAAATGCTCCTATCTGCAGGTTTATTGCACTTTGTGCAATAAGATACGTGACATTTTGCTATTTGTGATGTGTCTCCCTGCTGCCCCTGGTCCTAAACCTGGACATGAACTTCCAGCATTTAAGAAATGCCTGATACAAAGAATGTAATGGAAGAGTTGTTGGCAGCTGTTGGTTCAGATGTAAATGTATGCTCTATCCCTCCTTCTCTGGCTGGTTGTGGTGGGTTGACCTTGGCTGGACACCAGATACCCAGCAAAGCTGCTCTATCGCTCCCTTCCTCAGGTAGACAGGGGAAAGAAAATACAGCAAAAGGCTCCTGGGTCAAGGTAAGGGCAGGGAGAGATCATTGGCCAGTTGCCAAAAGTCATGGGCAAAAGAGACTAGACTTGAGGAAATTAGTTTAATTTATTACCAGTCAAATAGGAGTAGGATAATTGATACAAAAGCTAAAGCTTAAAACACCTTCTCCCCATCCCTCCCTTCTTCCTGGGCTCAACTTTACTCTCGAATTCTCCACCTCCTTCTGAACAGTGGCGCAGGGGACAAAAGGTGGTCAGTTCATTACACACTGTTTGTGCTGCTCCTTCCTCTTTAGGGGGGAGGACTCCTCACACTTTCCCTTGCTCCAGTGTGGGCCCCTTCCACATGAGGCAGTCCTCCACAAACTGCTCTAATGTGAGTCCTTCCCATGGACTGCAGTTCTTCAGGACCTTCTTCTGAGCGGGTTCCTTCCATGTGGTCACAAGTTCTGCAGCAAACCCTCTCCAGGGAGAGGTTCCCACAGGATCACAGCCTCCTTTGGGTATCCACCTGCTCCACCATGGATCTCCATGGGCTGCAGGGGCACAGCCTGCCTCACCATGGTCTGCACCCCAGGCTGCAGGGGAATCTCTGCGCTGGCATGTAGAGCACCTCCTCTCCTCCTTCATCACTGACCTTGGTGTCTGCAAGGCAGATCTTTCACATATTCCCACTCCTTTCTCCAGCTGCTGGTGGTGTGCAGTTTTTTCCCCTTCTTAACTGTTATCCCAGAGGTGCTACCACTGTTGCTGGTGGACTCGGCCTTGGCCAGCAGTGGATCCATGTTGGAGCCAGCTGGCAATGGCTTTATTGGACATAGGGGAAGCTTCTGGCAGTTTCTCACAGAAGCCACCTGTAACCCTCCCACTACTGAAACCTCGTCAAGCAAACCCAGTCACTGGTCCTGAGGCTTATCTGTCAAAACCTACTGTCCCATCAGCATCAATTAATATGCCAGCTTGGGGGCACGTGTTTAAATGGTATTTTAAATTGCTCAATGCTTTCTTCCTGCCAAAAGTGTATGTATTGACAAGCATCAGCCCTAAGCTTCCAGTGAGGCAGAGATGAGCAAAGCAGAACTAGATCTGTGTCTGATGGGATAAGAATTAACCAGGGCAAGGACCCAAGTGTTTTGGGAGGAACAAAGGAGTTATCCTGATTCATGAGCAAACGAAGTTTGATGTTTTATGATGTCTTGGCTGTCTACCCTTCCTGGAAGACAAGGTACGATGCCTTTTCAAGCACATTACTGGTGAGTAACACCCTCAAATCCCCACCCCTGCTTATTGCAAGGTCCCAGCTGTGGTGTCTTATCTCACTTCATTTTTTTTATTTTCTTGGCGCATTCAGGGTAACTCTTTTGTTCCTTTTCCAGCCCACACGCTGACACAGCTCTCTCCCTCTCTCTCTTCCCCCTTACACTGTTGTTTAAGCATGCTGTAAACTTATTCATTCCCTAAAGGCAAGAGCAGCTATCTGAGCAACACTTTGTCAGCATAATACATTTACAGAATGCATATTTATGAACCTTTGAGCCTTTATTGTTCCAGAGGGCAAATAAAAACCATGAAAAGTAGCAATATAGTGTTTCAAAGGTCCCTCAAGGAAAACAAAAGTAGTTGGAAATAAATTTAGGAGAAAAAAAAGTTCTCTAGAAGAGAACCTTGAATTAACACATACAAAATATAGGCTGGTTAAGACTATTCTTTTCTTCCACCTATCCGAGACTCTCCTAATCCAAATTTTAAGACATTTTAAGCGTGAAAAATGGTTTTAAGCTTCACAAAATAGAATAAATGGCCTAGACTAGATGTATGTAACAGTAAACCAGAGATTTTTAATGCGGCATGTTTAGATCAATCATAATAAAGTAAATACAGTTTTTAAATGGAAACGATCATCTTCCTTGGAAGCTACGAGAACAGTATGGTATGTGCCACAAAATTGCTACAGATAAAAGGCAGATGAAAAATCGATAAAATGCCCTAATTGTTGTAATTTTAATTGACTCTAGGTTCTTATTAACTTTACAGTGTATACCTTGACTTTAAAAATTAGTGGGTTGCTACTCATTATTGCTGATAATCAAATAAATCTGGTTAGCTAGCGTTTGTGTTCTTAGACGTGTCCATTAGCTCAATTTGATTAAGAGGTTGTTATGCCAATGTTCCTAGGTTATGCAGCCTTAAAATTAAAATATTTAGTGTCGTCTCTCTGCATGAACAGTCTCACTTTAAAATGAGACATGTGAGCGTGGCTGCCTGTAGCTTTCATCCAAAGCAAAAAGTGGAGTGTGTGCCTAACAGCAGATCTCAGGGAAATTCGGTTTAATCAAAATTTGACGTACTAAAAAATGGGAAATATCTGCAGCAAACAGGAGCCAATAAAGTTCCAAATGCTCAGAAATTAAGATAAATTCAGACTTTTAGCTCTTCTACTGCAGTGGACCTGTAGGGATTTCTGCATTTTCCTTCTGGGATAAAAGTTTGTGATTGTGCTTTCTGCTGAAAGACTTGAAAGACATCTGCAATGAGAAACTCAACTGGACTTGATCTCTATTACTCCTTTTGGCCCAAATTAGGGAAGGAGACCTGTAGAGCTCCCTGTAGAACGATACAGAACCCTAGTGACAGCAAAAACTAGCCCTGGGGTGAGCCACCAAGTGTGGCATTTCTGCCGTAAGGTACCAGATGATTTGTGTTGAAGGAATGATGGGTGAAGGGGAAGGTTTGTTTCCTGAATCTGTCACAATTTTGCTAGTGAATACTTTTTTCCAAAGGGATGGTGAATGTGTGGCCACATCAGCTGCGCCCTGGTGCTCACAGGCACACTCTAAATCTTGGGTGGCTCGAATAAATGAGAGGGGGGTCCTTCTGTGTGTGTATGACTTGCGTTCTCTGTGAGCATGACCTCTGATCTAAGGGGTTCTGTTGAGAGGTTTTGGGTTTTTTCCAAAGGTATCTGCTCCATTATAATGGTACACCAGAAAAAAACGTGAGCGTTCCTGTGTGAAAATTCAGCACTGTGCGAAGGAGGCAACTTTAACTTTTATGTTGAAGTATGTGTTTAGTTGTTTTCAGTAGTCAAAATGCAGCTGAATTCACAAATCATTCCAGTGCCTCCAAAGCTGTATTTTTAGACATTATTCACAGACCTTTCTTCCCTTCTCTCCTTAAGAATCACTCTGTTCTGCTTTGCGTAAGTCCTGGACATTGAGGCCCCCAGAGCAGGTTTGCCTCTGAATATCATTTTTCAGTGAATTGTGGTAATCATTTGTTAAATATGAAAGGAGCTTGAAACATTATGATCACTCAGGAATAAGCGCATGGGTAAATCCTCACCTACCACAGTGCATTGACTTTTAACAGGAAAGAAGGGGGGGGATTTCTCACATTTTAGGTGTTGCTTACAATGTTACTTTGCAACAAGAGATCAGAAATATCAAATGGTTAGTTAAAAACACGGATGAAACCAAAATTAACCTCATGGCAGTTCTACCAACATCTCTCGTACAAATCTGGCCAACAAATCTCTGGTGTATTGCTTATGATACGGGGAGGATTCACACTGCCAAGACTGGGTGGTTTTCTCCTAGCCCTGTACGACTGTTTAAGAGATGATGTCTTTTAAGGATACATAATTTCATTTATAAATAAGCTCTGAGCAAATGCTTGGTATCTGAAATGCCACTTTTCTTTCTGTCTATTAACAAGCTCAGAAAAGCTGGGTGCGATGTTGGTGCCCCAGCCCATGCCTGTCCCCTCAGCAAAGCAGGCTCTTGAATCTGCCTGTGCGAAACAGTCCTTGTGCTGGGCAGGCAGTGCTGGTGCCCAGGGCTTTTGCAGGCTTGCCTCTGAATATTTCAGTTGAAATAATCACATGCGTATAATTTGTTATAGTGTACAAATAGAATGTTAGGAAAGCAGGGTGGGTTATGAGCCAAGGGAGGCAGAAGGAGGTGCAGTGGATGGAGCAGTATCAGAGATACTGTGTTACTTCTCATGTAATCTATACAGAGCACTGTAATGTAGAGACCATGATTAAGCCCCCTTGCAGCCCTGTGCTACTCACTGCATACCCCTCCCATGGGGTGGGGCCTGGATACCATGTCCGAAATGGGCTAAGCAGCACTGTCTGTTCCCAGACTCCCTGTGGGAAAGCTCCATCAGAAAAGGCAGTAATGGGAAAACCCTCAGCAGACATCTATCAAAACAAGATGTTATCAAACATCAGTGTTAGAAACAGGGCTTAACCTCAGCAGGGTTATGTGACACAGAAAGGAAACTTAAGTGAGGTGAACACCCATTTCCTGTTGTCAGCGTAGACCCCTTAAAAAACCCAAACAAAACATCCCAAGCCTCTAACTGTTGTGCTTCAATTAATTATGGGACTCTGCTTTTTACTGCCACTCCTGCTGCTATTCATCCAAAATAGGACAGTGTCTGTTATTAGCAAAAGAGGAGGTTCTTACAGAAGAAATGCTGTGAGCATAAAAAATTTAGTATCATGAAAACTATCTAAAGGCATAAAGAGTATTAAATAAAAAAAAGCAAACTCAGTTTTCTTTTCCCTAGTTTTCTAAACAGCTTTTGAAAGCTTGTTTCACCAATGTGAAATCAAGCACAATTATTTACATTCTTGCCTCATCGTGAGAAATACACATATGAAAAGATCCTTAAGTTTGAAAACCATACATGACTACATTGTCACCTTTAAATTCCCTATACATAGCAAAAATAGCAGGATGCAAATATGAGGCATTCTAGATCAAAGCAGTAAAAATATGAAGGTGTTATTACCCACAAAATATACAGTGAGCTCTATTAATGATAAATATTTTAAATCCATTGAAAGGAGAAATCTATAGGAATCTTTCTGTTTTAGTA
This sequence comes from Nestor notabilis, assembly GCF_000696875.1. NCBI lineage: Eukaryota > Metazoa > Chordata > Aves > Psittaciformes > Psittacidae > Nestor > Nestor notabilis. The sequence goes on along the minus strand of NW_009929683.1, from coordinate 123,729 downwards.
GGTGGTCAGTGTGGTTTCAGAGTTCCAGATTACACTAAGTTTTCTTTTAATTAGAGATCTCTAGCACTGAAATAGTGAAACATTTTCAGTGTTTCTAGGTACTAAAGGAATGAAGAGACTGTTCATCCTCCTTATTTTCTTTTCTCAGAAAAGTATCAAAAGTATGAAAAAAGGCCACATTATCACTGCAAATCAGCGTTTGTTCTGGCTTCCTCTATTACAATGGCATTTGCTGTCCTAGGAACTTTTCTTACGTGTTGTTTAAAAAAGTTTGGGATTTATCGTGGGTTATGTTTCTGTTTTGCTCGTTTTTTTCTTAAATAATCAAAGATCTTGAATATTGAACTAGAAAATGAGTCCTGTCTGAGGGTCGTGTCCAAGCAATTAGGACCAAAAAGCAGAAACTGAGCTGGGACAAGTCAAGGACTTTTACCTAATTGTTTTGGGGATTGCTAGAGAAAGACTACATTTATAAACTTGCAACATTAACATTGTACCCAAGTTGACAATATTTTAGAGAGAAGCTTCTTAAACTCTCTGGCATGACTGCCTATTGCGAATGTGTGCCCAAGGCTGTCCCTGGTCTTGAAGGCTGCCCAGCAGGTCAGTGTTTTACCTTCAGTCTGCCATTAGCTGTAGTTGCTCTTCCATTTTCCAGTTCTGACTGTATGAGTAAGCTGAAAACTGAACCTTTTCAGATGGGTGTTTCCTATGTCCAGCCCTGCCAAAAAGGCATATTCCCTTTTAAAAAGATGAAGATTCTCACTGTTCATAATTTGGCTGCGCATCAGTAGCTCTGCTGTAAAAAACATTAATTGAGAGGTTGATGTGAGAGTTAGGCCAAGTTCTAGGGCTGCCTGTGCATGAGTAATAGCTTGCAATATTCTCCATGAATTACGTGTTTCTGTCTGAGAAAGAGTTGTGTTTCTGAGACACGGTGTCTCCAGTTGGTGCTCTTCAGGCTGGGTCCTGCTTCGCTGCCTCCTTATTTAGGGCCATTTGGATATCTGGCCTAATATTAGCAAGATTTGCTGGAGACTGCATGCAAAACTAAAGGAGAAAAGTAAAAAGAAAATTAGTTGAGGGGTAACATGTTTATTTGGAAGAGACCATGCAGGTTTTGGTTTTGCTGAGAACATGGTTATATGAGATGCTAAGAGCCTAAGGTTTTAATGATATTATGCACGTAAGATGTAAAAAAGTCTGCAAAAGTGTGTCCAGCTCTATAAAATACTTTTTCTAGTGAATCTGGTACCAAGATAAATGACAGCCTCGAGTGCCTGTCAGCTCCGAGGCTCAGTCCTCTGGAGTGCAGCTGGAACTGCAGCACCAGGAGGTTGATTATTACCCAATAGTCTCTGCTGTGCATCTGTTTTTTCTGTTGTTGCTGCTTCTCCCCCGGTTAGGTCAGTGGCTGCCTTTGTGTCTTCTTCAGTCTCTGTTTCCCATTTGTGCACCGTAGGGATACATACTGAATGAACTGAGGAAAAATAGGGAAGAAAATCAGTAATTCTGACTAGTATCCCCAGAGTATCACCAACAGGTTAGGCAACTTGTGCTAGGAGATTTAGGAGATTTTAGGGTGTTACTGTTAACTGGTTGCTCTTATGTATCCTTTTTAAAAATTTTGATTAAAACTAAATATGAAGATTAACATTCACTGGGTTTTGGGGGGAAGGAGGCTTTGCTGATTCAGCTTCCTAAGAGCAGAAAATGAGTTTGATTAGAGGGTAGAAAGCCTTTTGTTGCAAGCTTTCCATGAGTAGGTCAGTAATACCACCCATAAGCTAAACCAAAAGCATTGTGCTACTTGCTTAATAATTGAGCTCCTCATTTCAGTCGCAGTATCTAACATGAGCTAAATCCAACGAGCCCACCAGCTGTGTGCTTGCTCGCAGAAAGTTACTGCTATGATGTTGTACTGCATTTCTCCCAGTCAACCCAGTCTTATTAATGCCTCAGTGTGGCATAAAGCTTCATTCATTATTCATAATAATCCAGTCAGAGGGCACTCTGAGACCTGATAAATTCTCACCTAAATGACAACAGCTGACAGGGCCTAGGGTTTTATAGCCTTTCTCTTGCCATAGCAAGGTGCTGTGGGCAAAGGTCCAGAATGATCCTCTACTAATGACCAGTGTGATATATGAGCAGCTGCTTATTTTCTGACATGAAGTCTACTCTGCTGAGCATCCAACCCGCCAGCCGTGAGTAGTGGATAAATATCTGACAGGCGATATACTTCAAGAACAGGTCATGAAAAAATCTGTCTCAGGTGGGAGGGAATAAAAGGGTTAATCCTGTGCTGCAGTGCTGCAACATCAACAACAACAACAATATCCTGGGGGCAAAAAAATAATCACAAGTCTGTAAATTCTGGCTGTGCTGATGTGGAAATGAGAATGTGATTCCTACTTCTGAAAACTCTTCCTTTCTGGCACCCAGAGGGTTGAATAATCATGACTTTAGAAGCCTGTAAATTGCTTTATAAAAATCAATAATCATCTGCTGAAGGATATTAATTGCACTTTTTCACAAAGGGGAAAAGCTTCATAATATTTTATTGGTTTTTAATGGGCACTTTGATACCACAGGAGGTAAGTGAAAAGCCTCTTTCTTTTGTTGAGGCACAGACCTAGCCTTTCAAAGGAGCGTATGTACCTATTTGAGTTTAACTTCTCCCTTGTGTTGTGGGTTCAAATTAAAAGCAGGTGGAGTCCTTTTATTTAGCTTTTCTGTTTTACTTTCAACAGTGATTGATTCTCTATTGTATCATTTTACCTTTCCTAAGTTATATCAATAAATGTATGTCTTTTCTTCTGTTTCGTTGCCATGTAAATTTAGGGGTTAATTCTGGAAGTTTGACTTTATTGAGTTATAGTAAAAAAAGGAGCTCCAAGTGCATCAAAATGATGCATGACTGGCAGGGCCAAGTCTGGTATCTTGATTGTTTTAGTATAGTGAGTTCTTATTTTTCAATGTGCCTCATCCTTGCTTTGGAAGAACCAGCCTTTGAGACTCTTTAAGGATATCATTACTGCATTTACCCATCCACAGCATGTTTGGTCTCTAAGCTAGGAGGACAAGCAGTTGTTCTGCATATGGGCTTTGCTCAACATAAATTTCTGTCCACTCCATTTAGCACCACTCAAGCAGCAACAACAGGCTGCTCTGGCCTGCAGTCATGGACACCTGGAAGTGAAAAGGTGGTCCTTGCATGACTGAAGTTGAAGACCAGAAGTTACACTGGTTTGATGCTGTGTTGTGGTCCTAATCTCTCCAGGTTTTGTACCACAGTACCAGAGAGATCCACAAGGTCAATGGGAATGATTTCCCCTCTTCCCTCCCACTGGTGCCTTCTTGTTAGTTGATGGAGAAACAGACTTGACTCTACCTTGTTCCTAAATTGAACCAGTAGATAGGATACCACCAGTCACGTTAGAGGATTTTGGTCAAATCCTGCATTGATTCTCATGCTTATGTTATGTATGATACATTGTGACTGTTGGAATAATTCAGGATGCAACCATTGACAGCTGCTTCCATCATTCTGATGCTGCAATGCTGGGACTTGCTTTTGGGACCAGACTGGGGGCTGAAGGCTACAGAAATCCAGCATCTACTGGAATTATGGGAAGTCCTGATTTTCCTGACTGGAGTAATTCTGACAGCCTTATTTGGGCTTGTTTTGAGAACAAGAATTTCTATTAAAAGTGACACAGACTATTTACAAATGAGGTGTGCCTGAACTATATGAAACCTAAACATATTCCAGACAAGTTTAGGCTTTGCTATATGCAAGAGCTGGGTGAAAGCATTCCTGGAATCAAACATGGTTGCCGGAGCGACCTGCGACTGTAACCAAAACATTCATCGCTCTTGCTGGGTTCCTCTGTCAGCCTCCTCTGACATTTCTTCCTCTTTTCCATTATTTTCCTGTAGAAATAAACAAAACATGGCACTTGCTTAGTGTGACCCACACCAGTCAGAATATGGGCTTACTGAACACAGCCCGACATATAATTAGTCAGGCCAAGCTGTTGGACTTTGTAGTCATTCTCTGTTGTGTTCTCTGACGTGTTGGTTCCTCCTTCTTCTTGCTGCTCCCCTGGATGAATGCTGTTGGATGATGGGTTCTTTGCTTTGAGTTAGGAAGGTGATGAGAAAATGTTCTAATGGTTGTGGTAGACTCAGGAAGACTTTTCAGTGTTGTTTTTTCTTGTTGAGGTAGAATAGAAACATATGTCATTAATACTCATGGATGTGGTGAATCACCTGTGTGATTTTTTTGCTGACTGTGCAGGTCACATTTCCTCTACTGTGGCAATCCCTCACTCAAGTGTCTATCATGCAGTAACTTTTAAGTTTCCAGCAACTTCCTTTTTTGTCTGGAGTTTTTCTATTGCAATTTTTCAAATGTTTTTCTGTCTAAGCATGAGAACAGTGACTTTTCTTTGTGTTTGTGGGGTTTTCTTGGTTTATCTTGGTTTTGGGGTGTTTTTTTTTTGGTAGAACATGCATGTTCCATTCCGTCTGCTTGAAGAACCTGGAAGTCGCTTGTGTTTGGCCAACTCAAAATTTCCCTCTCCTGTAAAAGCAAGGACAAACAAAATATGAAATTGTTCTATAAAATACTCTAAAATTGAATTGAAGAGCATTTAAAAAGCAACTTTAATAGAAGATAAAGCTGGATTTGTAAATCCATTAAGTGTAGCCTGTGCTTTTGAAAATCAAGCTATGTATTTAAATTTAAGTTTTCAGTTTCCTATCATTAAGATTGGAAACTGAATATGGTTGTCCAAAGATCTTAAATTTTTACATGAAGTAGTATAATAAAAATTAAGGAGAGCAAAAGATGAGAGTAACTGTCAAAGGTGTACTAGAGAGGGAGAAGACAATTCCATCTTTAATGTTCCACCTTCAGGGTGAAGATTTTTGTTCTATCCTGCAGGCATTGTGTATACCATGGTGCAGGAAATAAATTACTTTAATTCTCTTGTTCTTTAATTCCTGACTTATAGTAGGAGTCCCTGCAGAGATTTAATGGTAAATATTTAACAAGAGGAACTCCCCTTCCCTCCCATGATCTCATATTTTGTAAACTGATTAACAAGGAAAACAACATTTCCCTTTGGTTAAAGCCCTCAGTTCCTCACAACTGGGAGTTCTGTTCCTCAGCCATTTCCATTGCAGGGATCTCCCAGTAGGCAGTTTGGTTTCCCTCCAAGTGGAAAACACACCATTTATTTGACAGGAAGAAAGTCTCACAACTAGTCCTCTCACAGTAAAGAGACAAAAAGAACTACTTTAATAAGCTGTAGACAGTATTTTTAATGTTGGTCAGTGGTAGAGCTCCTGCAAGACTACTCAGCCATCTAGTGCAGTTCCGTAACATGCCCATGGAATTGACTCACACAGTGGGTCCCACCTTGATATGTTGGCAGTAAACCCAAGCAAATAGAATGCAGGACCTCACAGCATTGCATCTTTACTCACCTTTAGTTAAATTGAAACATTTGAGTAGGTTGCCATACCATCAGAGAAATCAAGTGTTTCTGGGCTCTTCCTGGATATCTCCTTCCCTGTACTGACTCCTCATGCTGGTTTTTGTGTATGTGTTTTTTAGGAGCCTCTCATGTTGCCATCCCGAGCACACGCTGCTGGGAAAGACATTATTTTCCTTGCTCCAGCTTTCTCATCTTGGTAGTTAAGAGATGAGAGAAATTCTTAGCACTCATAGATGTGCCTTCAGCCACTGCGGATCTATGGAAGATAGAGAGCTTACACTAGACAGAGCTGAAGCTGCAACACAGGTGAACAGAGTGATCACACACAGATTACAGCCTTGCTCACATATGGGTCATAGTATTTTCAGTGAATACTGTACTCTTTTCTACTGTATGGAAGAAAATGAGGAATAAAAATTGAATTCAGTAGAATTGCCCTAGATTGATACCTGATCTGTGTGAATGGATGCTTCCCTGGCTCTTGGTCATGACCAAAGGTGGTATTGCTTAAAGTTAGGCTCTACAGTCTGGCGGAGTGAGACAGAGTATATCTGGGCAATTGGATGCACCAGTGTCTCACTTTGATGGTTTTTGGGGGGAGTTGCTTATCTTGTTTTCTGTAGCGCAGTACTGCACAGTACTGTGATTCTTTGTGCTGTGGGTGAATGGGGACTTTTCATTTTGAATTCAAGATTCTGGGAGATAAAAAGGAGAATGGCTTTTTTTTTTCTGACAGTTCTGTGGTTTGTCTCTAGGCACATTGGGTGCTCATTTTCATTCCAGTACATCAAGGCAACTGTCTGAACTACAGTCCAAACAGAAATTCCTTCAACAACAAACCACTGATATCACATGTAGTTTCAGTTGTTCACACTTTCTTGTGCTTTGTCTTTCCATGAAATCTCACTTCACCAACCCACTGCCTTGGGCTAATAGTTTGTAACAAAGCTCAATCTCTAAAATGTCCTATATAAATGGAGAAGGGAAGATCATAAAAGAGAAAGATGAAAACATTTACCACTCTGGCTCCCACACTCTGAGTCTCTCTTGAGTTTCCTGATTCATCAGCCGGTTAGGAGGGCATGCAGTCACCCATGCTGCCTGGCTGCTGTTGCTCTCTCCAATGCTACTGGGTACCGTTCATCACAGACTGCTAGCTGAAGGATGCGGTGTCAATGCTGGCAATTGATCCAAGAAAACCTGCACATGTTATTGTACCTCACCAGGGGCCCTCTTTCTTTTCTGCTTTTCCCTGTAACTGAAAAAATTAACCCATGAGGGTTTTTTTGTTGAGATTGGAACAGTGAAAATAATATCTGTAGGGGAAGGAAATGTTCTGTGCTCATCCCATTCTTATGTCCTAATCTTTATTAGAGGCTGTAAATTAGGGCAAAGAAAAGAGTATTTGCTCTCTTCTAGCGTATCTGATTTAGAAGAAAGGAGATCTGTGGGGATTATCAGTTCGTAACAGTGTATATTCGTATGATGAAACTGAATTACCCAGAAGACAAAAGAAACACTTGAGATACAGCATTCATCTTTTGTACCTCTGTGTGCATTCATGTGTTACACCTTGGGGCAAATCCCAGGCAAGTGCTGTTGGGGGGTGGAAATCTTGCTTTTTCTAGATCAGCAATCCTAGAGGTAATTATTTTTCACAATAACATACTTTGAAGTAAGTGCACTTACTCAGACCCATACGGATATTCAAGAAGTAAGGAACTAATAAACAGGGCTTCATGCTTTGACACTAGAGCTGCATTTGGAAGTCTGTGAGAGAGAAAGGAAGGCTGCATTGGTAATTTGGACTCCCTCAGAGGGGGATGGGAAATATGGAAGGAGACAGTCTATAGGGCACCAATTTAAGTCCATCCCAAGTCAACCATATCAGTGCATGCTTTGGTGTCCATTGACTTTGGTATATGTTTACTTCCAAGTAATTTGCTGAATCAGGACTGCAGGCAGTGTCCCGCCACTTGTCTCATAAGGTACAATACAAAAGCTGTTAGGAAGTTAGGCAATTTGGAGGGTTTTTCTTTATATGAACATTACATTTTTATAGGGCTTTTCATTTAAAAATCTCAGCAAGCTAAGTTACAGTGATTAATTAAATTTTACAGCTACCCTGTGCACTGAGTAAACACTGCATTATTATTTTTTGCTTTAATAAAAAGCAAATGCTGGATGCAGTAAGGAAAGGATTTTGAAGTGTGTCCAGTCAGCTGGGGCATCTCCTTCCCTCATTTGTAGTCCCCTTGTCTGACGCCCAGTAGGATCAGTATTGCTTTTTTTGATAACTAGAGTCAGATGGACAGTTTCATCTTCAGCACGCTGTAAATCAGAGGTAAATTCCTGGAAGAAACCAGAACGGATATAGATCCAGCTCAAAGAAGAGCAAATTCCCTTTGTAAATATAGAGAAATATTTAGTTTGGCTTTTTTAGTCCTTTTCTTCCTTAAATCAGCAGATTTTGGAGCACATTGTAATCAGCATGACTGTTTGGCCCTAAGGTTACAGGCCTTAGTAACAGTTGTTGGGGAAGCCTTTGCACCTTGCTGGACTTAGACTGTACCTGAATATAATCTATCCATGCTAGCTGTTAAAAAGAACAGGCATATCCTTTTTTGCCTGCCTGTGTTCAGGGCATGAAAGGTGCATGAGAACGAGATCTCACATAAGGTGTGTTGGAGGAGAGAGACAGGGCTTCTTTTGGCTCAGCAGATTCTGTGCACAGAAGTCCTTGAATAGGGAATGCTCCTCTCACCTTGGAAAGAATACAGGAGAATAAAAAAAAAGTAAATACAAAAAGAGGATATTGAACATTTCAAAAATAGAACTAATGTTTTCTCCGTAGCCTTTTTTAATAAGACAAGTGTTCAAGGTGAGGAAACTTCTAGCTGTGGGAACAGTTCCTGTACTTTGTGCTATTTTATATGGTTTATTAGTAAAACAACAGATATCCTAAATGAGCAGCATCATTCTGGAATGGTGTGGTGAGTATCAAAAGATTGTATGGACTCAGACTTGGCACAATGGTGAAAGAAAACTTTGTTAAAGGCTCTTAAATGAGAGGGCACAAAGGCCAGTTTCAGAAGAGGTCAGCCTCTCATCCGACCAGGTACGGTTGCTCTTTATGTACACAGATAATGTTCTGTACCTTGCAATGGACTCTGTAAAGCTCTTGCCTCCATAAGGAAAGAGTTGTACTTTTTGTTTAATCCTTGCAAGGAACAACTTGAACTGAACTTAAACAGAGAGTGGCTAGTCTAGAGGAGCTTCTTTACTTTTTATTTACTAGCTGCTGTCCTCTCCTATATGAGGCAATGAAAATAGAAGAAAAGCAGGGTTCTGCCCTAGCATATTCTCTTAGCTCAGCTGTAGTGACCTTTTGATTGACTTTAGCCTTCAAGGAAGCAGACATCTAGGCAGATGTAATCAGCTCTTATCCAGTGGCTTTCTTCTGAAGTCTCTGCAGCAAATTGTCACTGCTAATGGTGTTCATGGGATACTTGTGTTCTGCAGATGGCTTTTTCCTCCGTTAGCCAAAGGGAACCCTCTCCTGGCTGAGCCAAGCGGAGCAGTGTGAAGCGTGTCACAGCTGGAAGCTGTTCTTGGCATTATTTACATTTAGCTCATTGAAACAGCATACCTGTCATTGCAGGTGGTTTCTGGGGAACTCTCTATCACGTCTGTTCATAACTGGGCCAGCCTGGCCTCTCCAAATCCACTCCTTTCTTCCACTGCGCCTACAGGGGTTTTTTGCTCTGTTTGTTGGACTTTGGGGCTTAATGAAAGTACATCATATGCCACGCCAGAGAAGGGAAAGTTGCACATGCATTTCATAGAGCATCAGAAAGGTAAGTCCTTTATCACGGTTGAATGCAGCTTTGTCAGTGCATAGGAAGTAGTTTTTATTCTGACTCCTGGTAACTCTTACAGTTGCACGTTAATTGAGGTAATGGAAATGTTATAGGTTATGGCACTGGTTCAAATAAAGAGCCCGGAGGTGCAGCCATCTTTCAAGGCAGGCTGGGGACCAAAAGAAGGAGGACAGCTGCAGCTGGCTGTGAGCAAGAGGCTTGTGGGCATGAGAGGCAACAAGGAGTGCAGATCTGGAGCTGGATCCCAGTTTCCATGGGGTGCAGGTGTGCACAGGGGCCCAGTTCTGCTTGCTCTTTTCTGCACTAGAAGTGAGGCTGACGGAATCACGGACATGGGGATAAGCATCCCTCAGATGGTGAAGGACCAAGTGATACTGAACGCGGGAGCAGTTGATTCTATTGTATTGGAATTATTTGTTGGAGGCCTGTAAGTGTACTGCTGGAATTCAGAATGACTATGGAAAATCAGACTCTAAAACGTGGCAAAGAGAGGGTTGGAAAATGTAAAGCCCAGCCGTCAGGTTTGACTAGCAAGACTGCTTTTTGGGAGGGGAGGGTATTTTTCAAATAGGAAATTGCCACTGAGATACTTCTGGCCACTCTTTAATATCTCAAACTTACCTAACTGAAATCTTATTTTCTATTTGTTATGCTCTTATTTGTTCGCTGTCTAAATACAGTTTGAGGCTGAGTTTTACTAAGATGTGTGCCCAAGCTGACACTTAGGACTGAATAAAGTGAGTTCTTCGCATTTTTGGTAGGAAATTTGAGAGCCTTAATTATTTAAACCTGGAAAAACTCACAGAAATGCTTATTAAAAGTTGTTTAGGAAGTGAAAGACAGTCCTCAAAGTTCTGGTAGCATCTCTCTTGTTTGTCTTCTGTGTAAGTGCTGCTTTGGGATGTGACTGTCTGTAAGAGTCTTACTGCTTGCAGGCACTGCAGGACTGAACCTGGAGAAATGTGTTTGCTATCATAAGGCCGTGGGATCTCTGTGATTTTTGGATTCAGGTTTCCTGGGCAGCTTTGGGAATGCCATGCTCAAACCTTTTTACTTGTTTTGAATTGGTTTTGGCTGCTCAGAGCCTGGTACGTGGTACCATCTGCCCGGCTTATTGAATGTGTGAGGGTGTATAGCTGCTCTGGGAAAAAGGGACATATGGAAAATGATAGTTGGTGAATCCCAAGAAAGAAAAGTCACGGGAAACCACCTAATTACCAAGGCTTAATAGCCAGTGAATCGACAGTAAGGAGCTTGGTCCTGAGGTCCTGTGGCATAAATGCGTGAATGCCCCACTGCTACTGGGATACTTTTGTGTTTACAGGGCTTTCTCCGTTATTGCTAGAGGCCTTCAAATCCCAGATAGTCAAAATCTCTATTCAGTGCTGCCTGCTGGGCGTTTAACAAGGGTCCTTGTAACGGGACCCAGTACAAGTACAAACATGAATGAAGAGTGCAGGGGCCACCACAGCACCACAGGCTGCAAGGTAGCCAAATGGAGGCAGCCGCAGAAAAGCAGGATAAAGTAGACAATGACCCTCGGTGCCTCAAGGCATTGCTTCAAAAGGTGTCAACACCAATTAAATTGTAAAGGCTCTGTCAGCTTCTGAAAAGTTATCTAGGCAGGAACAGAAAGTACAGAATCAAAGGGGCTGCAATGCGGTTTTGTGTGTCTCACAGCAGAGCGGGTGTACACATGCTCCTGACAGTGTGGGATCCGGCTGGGAGCCTCCCAGAGGCAGAGCCATGCTCAGAGTGGAAAAGAGGCAAGACTGCTAGTGTGCGGTCTCCTGCACCGCTGTTTTTTATCAACAGCAAGGGGAGTGTTTAATAACACAAAACCAGGGTTTGTTAAAGAAAAAGCCGAACATTTCTACCCCATTTGAGTCAGGGGTTAATACATTTGAGAGCTGGATGCAATGTCTTCCCCAGGAACTTTCTGTGTGCTCTGAGCGTTTCTAATATGCTTGTAATAAATAGCAGCTCTCACATTTATTTTATTCATTGCTGTATAAAAATGCTCATTAGAAAAGGAAGTGGTGTTTTAGCAGCTCATTTCTGTTGTGGTTAGATGTGTATACCTACTAAATTCTCATGCTGTCTTTACCCTTTACTCGTGGGACTGTGACAGTTTCATACTGTTCTTTAAAATGGTTGGAGGATCAGGGTGAAGGCACATGTAGACATTACTCTGTGCCTTATTGATGAGGCTGTTGTGATACACACAAATGAGTATTAGGGTCTTTTTGGTGTGACAGTCGAACTGTGGAGTCTAATGCAGAATGAGAGGCTATGAAATATTGAGTTTGCTGCTCATGTGTAGTGAGCAGGGAAGAAGCGTGTGTCTTCTGTGTTTACTGGCTAAATTTTTATGCAAGAAGGTGTGAAATGCTTCATATATAAAATGAATTAAATGGTTCGTACTAGAAGAAAACTTCTAATTATAATGTTTATTCTCATCTGTTGCTCATTAAAAAGAATGCAAAAAGGTGGTTTTGCTCTTTTTTAAAAAAACTGTCTTAATGATAATTAAACCAAGGAATTTAAATAGTTGCTTCTAGTCTTGGAGTTTGCTCACAAAGCGTTGTTAGGGCAATTCAAATGGCTGAGCGATGTTGGTATTAACTCATCTTCATAGGTGTACACAGTAAATCAGAGATGGTTCATGGTTTTTGTACAATGAGTCCTAAATATGCTATTTTGCCAAACCCCTCTTGGTATTGTATGAACTGTTCAATGAAAAATCACTGGTTTGAGAGGAAGAATCTGAGTTGGAAGGTTTGGGAAAGCTGTTTAAGTCAAAAGATATAAAACTAATGATGTTCTGCTGCATTTTAAAAAGCCTTATCCAGAAAAGCAGGCAGTTTGGCTGACTGTAATATAAAAGCAGCAATCAAAATTGCTGGAATACATTCATCTACCTACAGACAAGTTTTTCTCTGACTAAAATTTTGGACAGTGTTTATTTTTCATCTTTTGTTTATTATAATGTCGTTGATATTCATCATTTTTAAATGTCCTGACACCAAAAGAGCACTTTCTTTCAAAATTGAAGGACATCAGAAATTTTCTGAGTCTCTTTGAGTAACAGCTAGGTTTAGCAAATACAATCTTCTCAAACACCAGAGCAGAAGTACTTTAGGGAGCGAGGGGAGGTGGCATGTAAGTCAGGCTGTACGTGGCGATGTGAGGCAAACAGCAGAGCAAGGATGCTAAGGATCCCTGTCTCTGGCCTTGCCAAGACCACACGCTTCCTGGCATCTGAGAGGACAGCAGGTGTACTTTGTACCACCCATGAGGATGACTTCATGAGTGCTTTTGGGCAGCGAGCCGTGCCCCGCGGCTGTCCCAGCTGTGCCAGTGGTGAGCAGCAGCCAGCTGGCCCGGCCGAGCATCCTGGTGGGCTTTGGCAGAAATACCCAGCTGATCTCCAGAAAACATCTCTAAGCAGCCCTGAGCCACAGTCTTTTCCTGCTTTTAGGGCAGAGCTGGCAGGGGAGCTGGCCTCGGCAGCAGGCTTCTCTCTGTGCATGAGGATTTCCAGGCTTTGCGTTGGAGTCAGGGCAAGCTTTTGGGACTGGCACCACAGTGCAGCTGAGGTGTAATGCCTGGTCCTGGAAGCAGATAATAGTGTCTGAATGCACAGTTAGCAAGAGCATGAGTACACATACATGCATACAATAAGCAGGTTGGGAGGAAGACAGGAGCATGCTTGGACAGATGCTGATTAGTATTTCTCCATAGATGGTGATGAAAGACCAGGCTGTGGCAGTGCTTTGTGTTGGGAATGGAAGAGAGCAAACGTGCCAAAGCTGCCACGTCTGCACTCATTGGAGGTGCTGCTGGGTGAGATGCTCCCCGCAGGTGTAACTCAATCAGAAGTGATAGGGAAGGGGGATAATCGCATGAGCCGTAGCTCAGGACCCATTTCATCCTGTGCATTTGTCAACTGTTGCTAGGTAGCTGCCTGGTGGGAGTGGAGAAGTGGGATGGTTTTTTTGCCACCCTTAAGCCGGCGTGTTGCAAATTGCTGCTGTTCTGTGCAAATGGGAGAATCCCTCCCAGTGCTGCTCTGCTGCTGGCTGAAACCATGTGTGGCTGTGAGTGGGGCTGTGCTGCTGTCGGCCTCCGTGTGTGAGAGACAGCATGGATGCTGCCACTTGGGTTTGAGCTGCCCGTGAATAACCTGTAGCAGGCTTCTCCAATTTACAAGAGAAAAGGTTTAATGTGCAGAAGGCTGCCTGATTGTGGCAGGAGAGTAAAAATTAGCAAGGTTTTGCTGTGTTTGGAGGCAGAGTTCTCACTCTAATGCTGGTTTGCTTTTTACCGATTCATTTTTCATGTGGAACAGAAGAGCTCAAAAAGAAGGTATCATTTCCATATTGTGTTTTGCTCTATAAAGCAAAAGCATTGGAGAATGGTGAGAGTATCGTTTCCTTTGGTAAATAATAACAGAATCAGCAGTGCAGTTTTGCCCTTCTGTGTGCATCAAAATTAATTGTGCAAGCTTTGATTTTGATTTTACTGCAAAGAAAAGTAATTTTGCTGCTTTAAAGATATGTCATGGTACAGGCATTCCTTAGCAAAACTCCTCATCTCTTTCTGGCCAGTGAGAGAACTGTGACTGTGTGTTGTCCTGCAACTGAGGAGTGGGTTAAGCATGCCTTGGTATCAGAGGGGTGCTTCGACTCTGCCCTGTCTTTGTGTGAGTGAACAACACAGAGGAGATTTTACATGGCTGAATGCATTGTAAACCCTGTCACTTCAGGGTATCACCCACTTAAACAACATCCTCATCATTTTTCTTTGGAAATGATCTGAGACGAAATATTGAATTATTTAGAGTACCGCTGGGAGAGGGAATTGATTCCTTGCTGTATCAGAGAGAAATAGCTGCTCTTTTGAGGCTTGATCCAAAGCCTGGAGAAGTCAATGAGAATCTTTCCATTGATTTCAGCAGGCTTTAGATCATGCTCTTATTCACTGATCAACTATTTCTCTTTAGTTAGAATAAAACAATGCTTCCTTTCATTGCAAGATACTCAGTTTGCTGTACCTAAGAGAAATACTTTCTGTCCCATTCTGCTGAATATAAAGTCACTTACGGCCTGCTGAAATAAGTATCAAACAGCTAACATCATTGTAAGTCAGATTTAGCCCCTATGCATTTGAAATTCTTATGTAGCATGTGCACAGCTACCTGCATACATACATTTTAAACTCAATACATGATTTTGTGATACTATCTTCTTTCTTTGCAAATAATTCTTGGAAAGAAAAAATTGCATCCTACTGTTCTCTTCCTAGGCTTTCAGATGTGTTTCAGCCTCTTTACTGCCAAAGGAAAAAGTATAGTAAACTTTCATTAGTTTCTGATTCCTGTTCTGTTCCTGGGAAAGTGGAGATGCAGCGTCTATGCTGGACAGCACTGAAACTTCCTATTTTGACACTTAGTCTGAAAGGAGCAGGCAAATTAGGCAGCGCTTCTGCAACTGCCAACATCTTTTTCAAAAGCAACTTTTAAAAAGGAGATGCAAAAGTTATTTTCTTGAATGCGTCTTGCATCTTCTCTTTCCTTGTGCCACGTGTGTTTAGGCAAAATTTAGCCATGTGGAAACATCACTACTCCTGTATGTGTGTTCAAAAAAGAGCCTGAGAGCAGGTCAGTAATCCAGTCTATGCTTGCAGTCTTTATAAAATGACTCAAATTTGGACCTAACACAAAATATAACAGGAAAACAAGTAACAGTGAGTGCCACACTCAACTTCTGACCTTTTAGTTTGCGCTTGAGTCAGGAACAAGGTAGATTCATTGTTCACCACCTACAGTATTCCTGCTTCTGAGCTCAAGCTGCAGAGTACACCTGATGGCTCTTCCGGATGATGGAAATACAGTTTAGTGTAATTAGATTAAGACAAGAGGACACTCCTGACATGTGGTTTGGCCTGCAGGGGCTGTGTATAGGTACCGGTTTATAATACTTTGAACTTTAACATCTTGTGGAGCATCTTCTGCTGATTGTCTCCTGGCATGCTGCAGTGAGCCACAGAAGGGAGAGCACCAGTGCCCTGTGTGCTGTGCTTGCAGAGGGCTTGCAGCAGGGTCCAACTTGTTCATCTCCCGGTGCAACCCTTAATCCTGGAGAGGGGTGAGAACTGTGTCTGACATCGGCTCCGGTGAAAGAGGCACGAATTTCAGAATTCGTTGTATAGTTCAGTGGGAAATTACAAACTTGCCAGGTAACTTCCTATCAGACACGTTTCCTTGTCATGCCCTGCTTTTCAGAAGAGCAATTTTTTCACTTTAATAATTTAATATTTTCAGTACATTTCGCTTCTTATCCTGAAGGAAGTGTTTTCAGCTATATAATTATTCGGTCATCCAGAGGGACTTGTAAACAGCAGATTTATAGTACTCCCAATAATGTTGTCAGAAAACGGGTTGTATCAAATTGTAAGCATTTCAGAATGTTAAGAAATTATGAAAGCAAGATAAGATTATCATGGCAAGGACAGAGTGTTGAAACACTGCCTATGAAGGCTCCTGCCTTTGGGAGCTATGTCTACAGTTAAAGGCTGGTGAAGAGTATGGACCCCTTGGTCCATATTGTTGATAGTACCCTATGATGCCTACCTACAAATATGCTAATAGAAAGACTGAACTGGATTGAAGTTTTTTTTTTGTTTTTTGAGATGACTGAGTTGAAAGAAGAGAAGCAGAGCCTGGTGTCAGCAAAATGCCAGATTGGTTAATTTTTATAGGCAGAGGATTTCTGTCAGGGAAAAGGAGAAGTAATAGCTTATATAAAATTCCGAAATTTTATAAATACTTTATACTATTTTATAGTATTATATAATAAATCATATAATATTATTTATATTTTA
>NW_009929683.1:99437-107425 GCF_000696875.1 Nestor notabilis | reverse complement strand
TATTATGTTATATAAATTATATAATAAATAGTTTTATAATACCAAATATCCAGCAGGATCAATCACAGAATCAGTAACAGAAGCACTGTTAAGTCTTGATACAAGTTGTACTGAAGGAAGTCTGATTGCTTGCATTGATTTTTGGGAAGGATCGGAGCAGTCAAGGTTTTGTCAAAGATTTCGCAAAACAAACCAAGAGATTCCAGCAAGTAACCCCTCCAGCTACACAGTCACAGGGCAAGGCATGGAGGGTCTCCTATCAGGAGACCTTGCTGAATAATTCTGGTAGCCATTCTGGGGGGAATTTGTCAGCTTCCTTTCTAAGTGAATTTCATCCCTCAGCTGAGAGTTGGCAGAGAGCTCATTTCATATTTCAAATGTGATTTGGTGCTGCAGACTGGATTATAACCTACTAGTAGCATGTAAACATGTTGATATCAATTTACTAACATGAAGGGAAAGTGATTTTGAGGAAAATTAATCATCTTCGGATGCGATAATTAATCTTTGAAAACCTAAACTTGCCAGGGTGAGATTATTTAGGTGAGTGAAGTAAGCAGGATATAAACTACTAAACAGTACAGTAATACTATGGAAGGTTTAATTTTCTATGTTTTAATTTTTCTAAAACTAAAATAGCTCTGAACTGAACACTTTAAAAATATTCTTTAGCATTTGAGGAGATAACTATTTCTAATAAAGCTTTATACATTTTCTGTTAACTCTTGAAATTTGGAACTTACTGACAGGAGTCTTTGTGATTTGTGTAGTTGCTTAAATCTACTTTCAGTAGGTGACTATTTTAGCAGATCCATTAGAGAGTTTTTCTTTCCAAGAGCAAGGACAAGATCAGTTATTCCACAGAGTGGTGGGTTTATTTTCCTGCCCCATTCCTGTGTAAGCCGTCTCTTGCCCCTTGCTTGCTTCCCTTGCATTACAGTAGAGATTAAGGAAAGCAATCCAGCTTTAATAACAAGCTGAAGAACCTGGTCTCAAAAGCAGGCTTCCTTTATTCTGAGATTTCTTTTTCACCAATTGTCTTTTATTAAGAATTTTCGGTTGATGCTGGTGACTAACATTTACAGTATTTGAATGCACCATTGTACATGATACATAAGCAGACTGACTTTGGAACAAGATAGCTTTATTATTAATCTTGATACATGATTTCCTTGAAATATGAGGGTCAGAAGAAGATTACAAGTCCCCAAAATTTGGAGATGTGTATGTGTGTGTGGATAACCAGTAAGGAGTCCAACTAGATATACTGGGAATCATCAGGGTTGGCTGAGACTGGGTCAGTTCAGTGCTAACAGCTCTGCTGAGGTTTCCTCTTTGGATGAGAGCTTGCAGGACTGAGTTCATTCTTAAGCCTCTTAAGAGACAGCACAAAGCCAGTTCCCAGATTTGTCTGCCTGTAGAATTTCTCTTTCCAAAATAAAAAGTTTGGAGCATTCAGTGGAGTTAAAAATCTGTCAGTGACTGATATTTTTGTAAATATGGAAAAAATCCAAAGATAATATTAGACTCAGAGACACGTTTTGTCTTAATTTTCTTATTTTCCTTTGCCTGGCTCTATTGTAAACTTCAGTAAAACTGTGATCAGCCCTGGCTATTTGCCTGTCCTGACAGCTATAGATAGCTACTTTGTTATCTATTCATAAGCCTAAAATATTTAATAAATGAGCTGAAAATTAGGCATTTTTATATTACTAGTGCCTCCTATACAGTTATAGTTGGTAAGATGGAGTGCTATCTGTGGGTTTTTTACTTGTATTTTTAGGAAAGTGTTCTGACCCGCATTTGTAGAAATTAAGTTTTTAGATTACCATTCTGATTTTAAAAGGAAATCCAACAAAAACTTTGATAGGGATGTAATTACCTTTAGTTCCTTCCTTCCCATATAGAGTTAAATTTTAACAGCATGATACTCTTTTAAAGATGTAAATAACTCTGTAGCAGAGAGAACCATATTGATTTAATGTTATATTTTGCATATATTAATAAATTATATGGGGAAGGATTAAAAAACCCTCATTGAGAATAGCTGTGATTTTTACCTGTGAACAATGGTTAGAGTTTTGAATTGTGACCATTATTATTAGACTAATTTTTGCTCTATCATCTGTTTCCTTTTTATTGTCTTATATGGAATCATCGTCATTAGAATCTACAAGCAATGAGTTTGCTGAGTTGAGATGACTTGGTCTTGGATAACATTTTGGAATTATAAATCTGCATCTATCCTTCTCCTCATCTTTGTCAAGCTTGGCTTAAAACCTTCCATCATTATTTGTTGATGAATGGTATTCAGATTAGGTAGGGTCAACCTGATTTGGACCCACTGCAGCTTTCAAATATATGACTACGAATTTTTTGCTGCTGGAGTCCATTTCTGAAAAGAGAACCAGATCATTTGCCAGCAGGAAAAGGTATAGTTACCTTGAAAACACTTTTCACTAATTGGTTATCCGACTTACTCAGTTTCCAGTCTTGGCTCTCACTTGGCCTAGATGCAATATTATCTTTCAATATTAACTCCTGGTTGAATCTTACTGAAATGATATTCCGATGAAAATTCCATTTGTGCAACAGACTTCGTATTTATCTGTCTTATTAAAATTTCAAACAAAATGGGGCAATCCCATCCAACATTCAGGAAAGTGTCCTATTTTTGGTCTCCATGCCAACTCTCTGGAGAAGTGTCTACTATTTTGTACCATCATTACGAGTACGTTCTCTTGTTACAGATAATAAACCTGCTCTTCTTTCTGTTGCCCTGGTCTATTCATTTAAAAACTGTTTCATTTTTACAACACTAATGTTCTCCTCACTAGCCTGGCAACCCTGGGATAATAGCATAAATCAGTGAATTATTATTTTTGTTTAAGGCATTTCTAATTTTTAATTAAAAAGAGAAGTCAGACTCTTGCTGATCACCTACAGGATTGTGACTCTCCATGGTTACCTGTCACTCAAAGAGATCTAGCTCTGAGGAATGCTAATTAGCACTGTTAAAGCACTGGTAATTGAACTGTGGAGACAGCCTGCAGAAGGAGGCTGTTTGCATTCAGCACTGCTTTGCCATTTAAATGGACTAGTACAGTCAGGGAGGTACGGTGGAGAAAAGCAGAAAAAGCACTCGGCCTGTAATTTTTCATTTTGACTTCAAAGTTGTTTACCAAAGTGTTTCCTGGAAACGAGTCTCCGCACCAAAAAGTGTCATGTGTAGCATCTTCACTGACAACCTACACCTAAAAAGTGCACAATGCCCTTCATCTCTTACTTTTCCTGTTGCTTGGAACAGCCACTTGTAGCGGTGGAGCTGACTGTGCTTCCCTGGGTGATCCATGCCACTGCCCGTCTAGTGCTGGGGTTCCAAGCAAGAGATTAAAAATTAAGGAAGCACTAAATTTAACAAAGGGTGGAATAATGCACCTTCCATCATAGTATTTTACAGGTTTGCTGAGGTTAGACAGAATGTCTCTTAGCGCAGTAGAAGTAAAACCCAAGCCTTCTGTTGCAAGGGCACCTTCAGATGGGCTTGTTCTTTCTCCGAAGATAAATATTTGGCATCTCTTAAAGATCGCGTACTTTTCTTAAAAGTACTCCAAAAGTGAGATAGCCATGTCATGCTGATCGAGCATGTCTTCATCATCTCTTTGATTGCTTGTGCAATCTATTTTTCCATTATACAGTTTAATGTTTCAAACTGTTCTCTGTGCCTTCAAAGAGTTGCTTATTTGTTTAGTTTAGCAAATAGGAGCAACCTTTTTCCCAGGTTGGAAGCTGAACAGTTACTTTGGCCCTTAGGCTGTGATGCGACATGTATGTGAGTTACACATTTAGATACTCTGAGAAAAATGAACAGTGGTTTTAGAATGTGTCCATCAACTAATAGATGAACTGTGGGTTTTATTTTTTTTTTCAGTTTAGCAGATGTGTGTGCATGTTTTAGTAGCTGCAAGATCATGAATTGATTGTTTGATTATGTGAAGTGAATGTTTGCAGCACATGCCAGCTATACTTTATTAAGCTGTGAATATATGAAAGCTTCTAACTTAAGTTTTTCATTCTTACTGCTTTGCAGAGAACCGTATGGATGGAAATTTTCCATGTTAGGAGAAAAAACCAGTCGTTAGCTCTATGTTCCTGAAAGATTATGATGGCAGTTGAAATCTAACGCTTTCCAGACAATATTCTATCTGGAGAATGGTGGTGGTGACCTGAAGGACTGTGTGCCAGCATGTTTTTGCCTTGCTCTATTCTTTCTAAATGGGACGTGTTGGCACGTTCACCACATTTCATTTCTCACGGGCATTTTGCAGGACGTGCCATCTCTTTTAGCCTCGTGACTGTGGTCTGTGCCAGCTGGGTGGAGGAAGACACATACCTTTTCACATGATTTACACTTCGTTGTTCAAAAATACTAGGGGAAAAATGAATAACCTGAGATGTGCTCAGGAGTATAATGGCACACTCTTGGCTTTTAATCTGAATCATCTCAGACCATTGCCTAGGGAGCAAGGGCTTTTTTCACTTATTTGCAGGTTGGGTTTGAAGGGCTTCTGTCTTTCTCTCATTTATGTCCAGCTGTTATCTGTTTAGCCTTCATGTTGCTTGTGACTTTTTGTCTCTGAAATGCTACATGCATGCCAGTGCTCATGTAAAACACGGGCACAGTGCAGTGTGTGGTCAGTGTCGGGCATCGTGCAGGGTCCACACTCGAGTGAAGGGCACCGTGCTCTTGATGGGGCTTTTGCAGCGTAGTGCACTGCCCCCTGCATGGAGAACGTGTGGTTTTGATGTCTGGCCAACCCATCCTTGCTGTGGAGCTCCCTGCCCAGTATGCTTCATGGGTGCCATGGAGCGGACAAGGTGCTGGCTTTGCTGCTGCTCGCTGGGGCTGGGTGCCTGCTTCAGTCTCCAGAAGCTGTGCCCACACGCCTGTGTGCTGGCGGTCACCTGAAAGTAAGAAGGAAGATTGCCCCTGGCTCCTACCTGTCAGTTAAGCAAACAAAGAAAATGAGCCTCAGAAAAGGAAGCTCTGACTTAGCTACCCCAGAGGAAGCCTGGAGTAATTCTGACAGTCCAGGCATCATCCAGCCTTTGAGTACATGACATTGTTGTTCTCCTAAATTTGAAAGCCCATTAGTTTGGGCATAAACTGGTGCTTATGGAGGCCACATAAAGCCTTTACTGGGAATGGGGAGTGGTGGCAGAGGCTGGTGAAGGAATGGGAGATGCTATATTGGGGTCTCCAGAGGCATGTGTGCTCCCAGGACCCAGTGCCTGGCTGGGAGGTGCCGTTGTTTCTGCAGAAGCCCATCCTGCTCCGGAGCAGTGGCACTGCACAGCTCTTTGGTTGCGGTGAGTCTTTTAAATCCACAGTGTGGGTTTTGAGACTAGACTAGTGCTGACCTATCAGTAAATAGACTTGAAGGTAATCTAAATCAGATAGCAGACCTACTGCATATCCCATTCATCTAGCAGGGCAAGATAGTGTTGTAAGACCTATTTTTGAACATCCTGGATCTCAGTCACCATGAGTGTGTTTGCAATGCTGCAGGTAAAACGCCATGCTGAAACAAAGAACTTCTCATTCCTCTGTGGCTTCAGAGGAAATGTATTCAAATGTGTCTTTGCTTTTCCTCACAAGTCTCTGGAGAATTACACCAGTTAGATTCACACAGAGGAGCTTATTTTTGAGCTCGGTTTCTAAATGTGCAAACTTTTTCCAGGTGTCAGGACCAGATACACTGAGCAGAGGAACCATATTTGTGTGGGGAATGTGGTAATTTGGAACACTGGACCAATAGGTGTTTTGCTTTATTTTAGTCAGTGTTAAGAAGAAAAAGTATCTGAACTGGGAAAATTAGACAGTGACTGTATTAAACTGGCATTTCTCCTGTATTGATTTGCCAGAAAAAATGTTGGTGTTATCGGCAACCCCAAGGCAAAAAGACCAGGTGACTTACCTGGTGTCACTCAACGTGTGAAAACCAGAGATGAAATGCTAGTTGTCTGGAATCTGTGCTCTGTTCATTAGCCCAAGCTGCCTGACTGCAGGCTGTTAACAGAGACACACATAATCAGAGAAAAAAAAATAATCTGTTGTTAAGTTATTTGTAGCTGCCTAGTCTTTACCAGGACAGAAAAGGCTTTCGCTTCTTAGAAGTTGTCTGCAAAGGGATATTTTCTCTTTACGACTATGCAGCAGAATAATTATATTGTATTCACGGCAGTTTAATCTGAACTGCAAATACGTATTTTAGTACTAGGGAGTTGCCTCAGTGGGACTACATAGGTTTAGTGCTCAGTTATAATTGCCTCAGTAAATCTCGCCTGTGTTGACAAACCCTTAGACAAGCAGCATAGTGCCAATTTCCTGTAAGTAGGCACATTTCAGAGCACCAAGTTGATGACACTGTGATTTGGACTTTTGGAGCAGTGGTATATGCAGACACACTCAAGGCAGCATGTGGCTGAATTTCATACCTGCTGTGTGTGGTGCATGGTTGGTTGCATTGCTGTATGAATTGGGCCAAGTGTGCTCTGCGAGAAAGGCTGGTACAAGGGCACAGCTGGTTTTGAACCAGCAGCATTTTGTCAGGACTTTTTTTGGTGGACTACCCTCTTTCAGCCTAAAGGTTGTAGTGTGTCCATTTTTATTTGAAAACACAGAGGACCCTCAAGGCTGGATCCTTTGCTCTTATAAATTAGTGTTACTCCATTCTCTTTGGTGCAGGTGAGTTAATGTTTATTTTTATGGCAAAAGAGCTATAAAAGCCTTCCACTTCTGCAAGTGAACAATATGTACCTGTACCAATCAAAAATAGCTTAATAAAAACATTAAGAAACCTTTCCTTGCTAATTGTAAACAAATCTAGGTTTGCTTACATATATGGTGAGTGTATTTATATTCTTTTATTAGTGAAGTTGTTGGAAATGGTTTGAGATGAACTGGATTTGAATGTCTGTACAGGGCACGCTTAGTTGCTGTGTACAGCAATGCCACACAGAGTGTGTGCCTCCATGGTTGGAGGGTTATTGCTTTGCGTGCCAACCTGATGTAGTTCATTATCCTGTTCTGAGTCTGCTCCAGCAGTGAGAAGGGCAATATTTAGACCTGTCATGTTCCTCGAACTGTTGCTGCTTGGTGTCCTCATGTGATGGTGTTGGGTGAATGTTCCGTGGTGGATGATCATGCTGGAGGCTGTCAGGCAGCTGGAGTTTATCATGACAAGCTGGGGGTTGTGTGCTGCAGCAAGGGTGCTGCTCACCACTGACCACTGCAGCCTGTGATGCTGCACAGGCTGCCTATGCTGTGCCAGGAAAGGGATGCCAGCCCCCTGGTTTACAGTCCCCCAGGAGTTTGCCAGTGACCTTATCCCCTGCCAAAGTCAGCAGGTAGATACACATGATTTCAGCAGGCGCTGGGCCATGCACAGTATGGATATTTGTATTTTGTTCTTCAATCTGAGCTATTAGAGCAGATTTCGCCCCATCACCTTTAATACTGAAAAATTTAGCCATTTGATTTAAATATCGTATTTCCTTTTCTGATTGTTAAGCTGTTCTTAAAATAGTCTTAGAAACCAATTTGCAGTTTTGCCCCTGGAGCTCTGGTAGTGGGACAAGGGGCTTTGTGTCAAAGAAAGATGTCTACCTCTAGCACGAGGCTCAAACAAGAGATGATAATAAAACACTTTTAAGAATGCATTTCACAGTTTATCCTTAGTGTGAATTGCTTCTTACACTGTGAACTTTTTGGACTGTAGGGCTGAGAATTTTCCTTTGAGTCCATCGTGGGTTACAACCAATAAAGGTCTTGGAGCAGAGACAGCAAAGCTTCTGCTTGAACTCCAGAGAACGTGAAAATAGAGCTCTAATGAGGATGTCTGTCCTATGACAGCTTTACCAGCAAAACAACAAACTGGCCATACTCTGCTTGGGCACTAGAAACCCTTGGAGGGTTCCAGTGTGGC
>NW_009929683.1:96594-99406 GCF_000696875.1 Nestor notabilis | reverse complement strand
TTCCTGATTAACTATACCTGCTGAAAAAGCTTTTTTGTTCTTGGGATCTTATGAATTGCTCCACTCTGAAGGATTACATTACAGAGCAGTTCATGAGTATGGCATTTCCTGGAACATATTTAAAGAAATATGGTGCAAGTGCATATACTGGCATATAGTCTTCAATCTTCCTGTAAATGAAATATTAGCAAACCCAGAAAACAACCACCATCAAGAAAGACCCCCAAACCATTAAGGGTCTGTAGGGCATCTAAAGCTAGGTATGGGTTATGTCATAAAGTATGTTTTGTTAGTATAGTACTTTCAGTTTGCTTCTGAAATCAGAGTTCAAATTGCTGTTATACAGCTATATGTTTTCTAGGTTAATGCTGACATTAGCACAATGATACATTTGAAGAGTTAAATGTTTCATTGCAATGAAATGTGGAGTTCAGACAGATTATCCACAGCTCTGATTGCACAGTTTGAACCTCTTGTGTTGAATTACCAGGCTCTTGTACTAACCTGTTGTAGAGCTCCAATGGTTTTGTGAATATACTTCAAACCTCTGGCTGCTCCACAGCCCAGGTACAGCTCCAAAATTTCTTGTGTCTTAGTAGCAGATAGGTAGATCCTAAACCTCTGGGTCTGGTGCTATTTGTTTCCATCATCTTCCATGGCTCATGGTGTGCAGTCAAGCCTATATCTGCTGCCAGGTGACTTCCTTCCTCCTGCACCTTGTGGAGTTCTCCAAGGGGCGGCCCAGAAAAACAAGGGCAGCTACAGCAGCAAAGAGGAGCACAAGCTGAGAAGGGTGCCAGAGGGACTCAGTGTTTTGGATCAGGGAACATGAGATGGAGAACTTAAAGAAAATCTTTATTGGACTTCAGCTATAAATCAGAATGTGTGAATAAGCTCTTGAGAAATGGTCTGGTGAGCAAAAAGCTGTTCACAAAGAAATATCCTTGGTAATTTTCAACAGCGAGTGAACTGAAGAGAGGTGTCGGTTTGGTGTAAAAGCCATGCTGCTTATTACCAGAGAGAGTGGCTAAATTCCAGTATGTACCTGATTAATTTGGTCTATTTTCATGTGAAAGAATGAAAATTCACAAATCCCACATTTAGGATTGTCAAATGAAATTCTCCCTGAATTACTTAGCTCTGCTTGCAAGGGCTGAACAGCAGTGCTTGCAGTGAAAATACTGCTTCAGGCTTCACATCAGTCATTGCTACTCCCTAATAACACAGGACTTGTCTGAACAACAACCAGCTGCAGGTACATATAAAATTGGAAATATCAGGCGTTATGAAAGCCATAGACTGGTGCTAAAGGCACGTCATTCTGTGATAAGGGAGGTGGGTGGCAGGAGAGTGGTGCCAGCCTCACGGTCCCCCTGTAGGAAGCATCAAGCTGTGAAGAGGCAGCAAGTCAACAGGCATGTGCTCTGGGTGTCCTAAAGATGTCTTTTGGTTGCTAGCTTAAACGTATCCTTTCTGGCTGAACAAAATTCCTAATGATTCCTCCTACTACACTGTGGCACAAATAATGTTAACTTCCCTAAGCAATGCTGAAGAGAATAGCTTTCTCCTTTTAAGCAGCTGGTTTTAAAATGTTTTTATCCAACTTGAAGCTTGGAGAAAATTGCATAGAAACCCCTGTTTGGCAAGGAGAAAAGTACATAGGAAAATGACCCCATGTTGATAGCAAGTGTGAATGAATTACATAGATTTTTTTTTTATTATTGCTGCTGGCCACTTTTTCCTTGCTATTGAACTGAGTAACATCATCTGCCTTTATTTAATTGTTTTTTTGAGCAGAGCAGCAGTCACGGGTTGCTGTATTTCAGGCTAACTACCAAGCAGGTGGTGGCTCTTGTTCTATAACTTGCTGTTCTATTACAAGTAGGCACAGCAGACTGGTTTGGTGAAGACATTGTGAATGGCCTACACACACTTTGGCACCAATTAAGTATTATTTCTCGTACTGGTGGGGGTTAGAGAGGCCTCAAGTTTTAATTAAGACCCCACAGTCCTTGATATCATGCAAATATAAGCTAGTGTCTTGCTGTTGCATGGGCACAGCCCTGTATCCATGGAGAGCATCAGTGGTATGGAGGAACCTCCTTGCAAGCTCAGAGGTTTGGCAATGGGACACTGGCAACAGGACTGCGCTAATTGTTTGCAACCTTTCCTGCCCTGATGTTTTTAATCTAAATAAGTAACGAGAAAGAGGAGAATGGATTCTTTGTACCTGAAGCTCTTCGGGAATTGGGGCAAAGAGAGACTGCCCATGAATGCACTTAGTTTTCTAGTTTTTAGTAATTATTATTGTTGCTCCCATTTTACAGGCAGGAGGTGGAAAAACAAAGTAAAAACTGAAGATTCAAATTACAATGTCTCTGACAGAGCTGAGAGCACACTGTAAGATTTCTGAGCTTGGTACCAACCCAAGGTGGTGTCTGTGTACCAGCAGGAAGAGGCACACAGAGCTATAAAGTGAGCAGTGTCCCTCATCCCCATGTATTACCACACCAGAAGTAACAAGGGACTTCCCAAATCTACAGCCAGCCTGAAACATTACTCCCCAGAAGCAGGTATTTCTTGTTCACTAGAATGAAGCACTAAGTTGCAATAATTGGATTTGAGCTTATTTATCAAGACTTTGAAATGTGGCTGTTCATTCCCGCACAAGCATTTAGACTGTTCCCAGAACAAATCTGGGAAAGACCGTATCAAGATTGAAATTTTCCATCTGACTCAGACCAGGAGTTTGACCAAGGTGTCTCCATGTCAGCCTGGGAGGACAGGGTGGCTATCAGGCTGCTATAGACTG
>NW_009929683.1:0-96563 GCF_000696875.1 Nestor notabilis | reverse complement strand
CCGTTCAAGCTCGTTCCCTGTCTGTGGAAGACTTAACTCCTCCCTGGCACTTGGGCTGGAGCTGAGATTGTGTGGCTCAGGTGAAAATCCTGAATCTCTTGTTACCATCTTCCCAGCCCAAAAATGTTTTACTAGTCTGTGTAAGCTGGAATAGCACCCCGAGGGAAAGATACTCAGGCATGGAGTACCCTGCTGTGGTGATTTGGGCACACTGTTGAAAGGGCAGGCGTGGGTTCAGGGTCCTTCCCATCCCCAGGGAGAAGAGTAATTACCAAGTTAGCAGTGTGTAAGTGGCCTACGTAACCTCCTTCGATTTATAGCAAGCAATTATTTTCCTTTCTTATTACAATCACTTGAAAGTGAACTACACCACTGCAGCAGGAGGGCAGGCAAGAGTTACACTTCTGTGCAGAGAGAGTAAAAAGAAAGTTGGATTCAAAGCAATCCTACTCTTGTTGTCCAGTCCAGATTTCAGTCTGGAAAACGGGCCGAAAAGCAAGCAGCCGGACATGTAACTGCATAGCCCGTGCTTTTTAGAAGAGCTGCAACTGATTTTGCAGGTTTGCCCTCAGTGTGTTGGTGCAGGCAGTGACACCTTGCACAGGGACTTGCTCCAGGTCCTCCCCTGTGCCTCCAGCAGGTGTTGTGGGGAAGCCTGGAATATCTGAGCCTTGGGGATGATTTAATTCCTTGATTCTGCATTGCTGTATAATCTCCATTGTTCTGCCTTTTCCCTGCGAATATGGCTTCTGACAGTATGTTCACTGCCTTTTCCATCGAGCTCTCTTGTGCCTTGCTCTGGGGACAAGCGACATAAAGCCCTTCTTGCTCAACAAGCGAGGCCCCTTGTGCTGCCTTTACAGAGCTCTCACTGAATGCAAAACCCAAGCTGGTATTGCTCATACTTAATCAATTGTGTCACTGCCGATGGTATTGGTAATTCCTGAGTTGTATCTGCTAGGCAGGCTGGGAAAATAATAAGGAATGGTCAGGAAGAAAAATCACTTCACAGCAACCAGACACGCAGTGCCTGAGATGGCAAAAATTTACAGCATCTCCTGCTTGGGCCTGAGACGAGATGACTCCATGCAATGCAAGGTAAGCTCATCTTTTTACTGTTGTGCTGCTTTCCCCTCTAAATTTCAAATGTCAGAGTTTTCACTCCTGTGCCATGGTTGAAACAGTTGATTGAACTCTCATTCCTGTTGCTGAAATATCTGCGCTTTGCATGGTAGTGCTGTTGCTTCTCGGAGCAATACTTCTGTTGCTGCAGATTTTAATTACCGCTCATTGAGAACAAGATAAATGGAGCTTGAAGTCCATAGCCTTAAAGCTATCCATAGACAACGTAACTGTGCCTGTTACAGTGCTTAGATGATGTCAGCCACATGCTATTTACTTAACCTATAAATGTCACTGGTGTGATTTGTGCTGCTGAAGAAGATTTGGGGAGAAATGCTAACATGCAGCGAAAGAAAGAAACCTCTAAGGAACAGATGGACAGGCAGGATTTTCACACTCACTGTTCATATGTAAGAGCATGGAGAGCCCATATTTAAGGTAGCAGATTTTTGCTGGGGGTGAGCACATCTTGCACATCACTTGGCGTGTGCGCAGGAACGTGTCTTCCCTCTGCACTTCATGCCTGGCAGCGAAGCCCTGTGGGTGCCAAGTGGTGCCAGGTGGGTGCCAGGTCTGCGCCTGTCAAAATGGTTATCCCACCAGCACAGGTTAGGATGAGTGTGGCTAGGCCAGGAGAAGAGCAGACACCCATACATGCTGAACTGCTCCTTTGAACAGAGCTTGCCTCCTGTCAGGCACAGGTTCCGCTGCAGAGCTGCTGGCTCATGCCGTGCTCTGCCAAAGATGTAGGGTGCTGCTGAGGGAGAGGGTGAGGCTGCCTCCACCAGCCTTTGAATCTCAAGCAGACGTTTTACTCTTTGGGCTGGATAAAATAGTCTCTTAAACTCTTCTCCACCTGTCTGCTCTCAGCCTTAATGTAGCTGTGGTTAGCTGGATGGACTCGTGGACCCCTGCGTGCATCTGTACACATGCTGCAGTATCAGAGCTGAAGGGGTTTTGGCCATAAACCAGAAGCCCCAGGTGAGGCTTTTCAAATGCAGTTTGAGCTCAGGGGCTGGATTTGCAACCCTGCCTGCCAGCTTCACCTCTGAGCTTCCCGGTGGGCTGCTCCTGGGCCCTCCTTCCAGCCCAGAGAAGGCCGTTTCCTCCATAGGCACCATTGTTCCGAAAAAGGGGTGGACAGAGCTTGGACCAATAATTATGGGGGGTTTGTTTTGGTTTTTTTTGTTTGTTTTACTTTCTATTAGTCTCTCAGGAGGTCATGAGGCAGTTTAGGTCAGTGACAGGGCAAGGCTCAGACATTTAAAGTATAACTGCTGTTTGTGCATCAGGGTGTTACACAGCACGTTCCACAGCCCTTTTTCTCTTTGGAGGGGTGGAATGTGGGGAAAGTTACACCCCCTGAATTTAATTCCTGATTTATGTGTGTCAAGCTGGGTGTATGCTTTTTTTTTCCCCTCTATCTTTTATTTTCTTTCTTTTTTGGGAGATAAATTTATACTTCTTTCTGGTCTCCATCCTATTTGACGAGTTCATGGTGCCATCTGCTGATTAGAGATGGAATTAACACTGAGTTCTAATTGAGGATAGCATTCTGCTCTATTTCTAAATAAAATTTAATTATGTGATTAAACAACAGCTTTAAACGTAGAAAGAACCAAATAGCTGGGATTTCTTTCCCCCCCCCCCTTTTTTTTTTTTCAACAGGATAGCTCAGAACCTCTAAATCGTCTCGACTACTCTGGGATATGTGCCTGCCTGTGCAGGAGTCTGAGTAAGAATGGTGCTTTTGAAATCTCACCCCAAATGTAGAGCAGAGCCCCTTTCTCTCCTTGGCCTGTGTGCAGAGCATTTGTATGCCTCTGCCACTGCTCTGCCCATCAACATGAGAAATAGCTTTCAAAAAGATTTTGAGCTTTTTGGAAAACTGGTTGGTTTTTTTCCCCCTTTTAAAAGATATAGCAGTAACCAAAGCCAGCAGATCAAACTGTTGTGTTTCGAGTCTGTTTGTGAAGCAGACAAATTCTTTCCCCTTTTATCTGGAGTCAGCAACAATCTGATCATATGGCTAAATCTGCAATTTAAAAAACCCAAGTAAACCACCAATGAGAGGGGAAGAACTGATCTCAGCTGTTCTTACAGATGATATTTCTGAATTTCAGATTTCAAAAGGCTCCAAACATTTTGATTAGAAATCAAATATATAATTTTATAAATAATTTGCTAGTTCTACTGACAACGCATAAACGGGGGTGAGCTTTGCTCCTGCAGATCTCTCCTCCAGCTTTAACTACTGTCTCATGCTATTATTGTCTCTGCAGTGCTGACTGTTTGTTCTCTCCCAGACTATCTATTTCTCCTGAAGGATCGTGCTCTTCAGGAGCCTGTTTCCCATCCCCAGGCAGATGCACAGCATCACCAACCTAAGAACCTGGCAGTTGACCTGGAAAATAGGGTATGGGGCTGGAAGATGTCCTGGAGATCCAGGACATCTTCATCCCTAGGTGGCTCTTGCCTTTTGAAGGACTCTCTATGAGGACTGAGCAACAGAAAATGTGTGGGGAAAAATACAAGCAAGTAGAAACATCTTTAAAAAATGTGTGAGTACTTAATGTAAAACAGCCAAGTGGTTTAACTGAGATACATTGACTTTGCTTCCGAAATACCTAGTTCTTTGTTCCTTAGAAGAAAATGCAAAATGTATTCTAAATGGCAAACAATTTCCACACACACCTTTAAAGCACAGCCCCTTTTCTGTCGTCTTTCTCTAAGCACAGCAATTGCCCATAATAGCTTGCCAAATGTTCCTAAGGTTAATTGATAAAATAGATAAGAGATAACGGTATTCCATGTAGTGGTGCTTTAGGGAATACTGTGAATATTGAGGTAATTGGGGAAGTCTGTAAGGAGGGGTCAGGTGTCACTGGAGGGGAGTCAAGGCAAGATTAGAAAAGCTGAGCTGCAGATCTTGGGAATACTTGATAAAGGTCAGAACTAGAGGCCACTGGATCACTTTCTCTTGAAATACTGAGTCAAATAAAGAAAGCAGAGGGCAGAACTAGAGCAGTACCTGTTCTTTCTGACACCTAATTATTTTATAGAGACTGTTATTTTAATAAAATTAGGCAGCAGTAATGGCAAAGCAGCAGACCCTTCCTTTCTTTGTCTATCTGACAAGATTAGTCTGTGTACCAGCATTGCAGTGGCATGCTTAGAGTCAGGCATGATGGTAAGGAATAGTTAAGATAGATAGTTAAGGAATAACTTTGGTGGTTTCCTTCTCTCCTCCTTACCTCTGCAAAGCTGAACAATTAGGTTCAGGTTTGCACAAGCTGTTAATGACAGGTAGTGGGGAGCCAGCTACAAGTTAAGAACTAGCTCAAGTTATGCTATAAATGGACACCTGGTATTTATATGGAGAAAGTTTGGAATTTGGAGGGTCATTATTTTTAATCCAGGTCAGACCTGTTAAATTCAAGTCTTTCAGTAAAAACAATGCAAATGGGATTTTTTCATTTATAATGTGCCTTTTTAATCCCACCCCAGGGATAAACACCGGGAATATTCTTGCTTTCTACTAAATGTAAGAGGGGTGGGTTAGAATTACCCACTGCTTCTGAATTCAAAAAAAGGCTAATGCCCAGGTTCAGCCTGCCCCTCTTTGCAGTCTAAGCTGATTTTAGCAAGTGTTTTGTTCAAGTCCTAAGTGACTTGGTATAGCTGTGTCAACGTTAGCAGGCTGTAAACAATTGTTGCATGATACATCAGGAAGGTCAGATTCACATGTGCGATGGTGGGCAGTGCTCTGAATGTATTCACTGGTGTCCTGGGTTCAGCTACAGCAGTCATTTTTTCTCTTTCTTAGTAGCTGGTGCAGTGCTGTGGTTTTGACTTTCAGTCTGGGAACAACACTGATAACACCGATGTTTTTAGTTGTTGCTCAGTAATGTTTACTCTGACCAAGGACTTTCTCAGTCTCATGCTTTGCCAGAGAGGAGGGGAAGCCGGGAGGAAGCAGAGACAGGACACCTGACCCAAACTGGCCAAAGGGGTATTCCATACCACAGCACGTCATGCCCAGTGTAGAAACTGGGGGGAGTTACCCGGAAGGCCCAGATCGCTGCTCGGGTCGGGCTGGGTATCGGTCGGCGGGTGGTGAGCGGTTGTGTCCTTTTCCCTTGTTATTCCTCTTATCATTATTATTGGTAGCAGCAGTGGTTTGTATTATACCTTAGTTACTGGAGAGCTGTTATCTCAACCCGTGGGAGTTACATTCCTCCAGTTCTCCTCCCCATCCCTCCGGGAGCGGGGGCAGGAAGGAAAAGGGGGGGAGTGAGCGAGCGGCTGCGTGGTTCCAAGTTGCCGGCTGGGCTTGAACCACGACAACTGGTGACAAACATAAGCAGCAAACTTGCAACCAGCTTGAGGCAGGGACTGCTGTTCCCTCAGTTTGTATAGGGCAACAGAACCACAAAACCCCTGTTGTTTAAAGAATAATAATTTGTGTTCGGTAACTCCTGGGCACCACAGGACTGCACTGAGGGTGGGACTCGAGGCTGGGCTTGGAGGGGAGGATGGTTGCTGTCTCCAGAAGTTTGTAGCACAACATGACAGCAGATGAATAGGGACGTGAGAAAACAAAGAAATGATCAAGATGTTATTGGGTAATATGATAGTCTCGTAACACAACTTTTTATATGGTTGTCATGCTCTTTTGGTAGGATTTGTAGCAAAATGAAGCTTCTTATGAGGAGTGTGGAGGAGGAAAATGAAGTGATGTGTTGAGTGTCTATGAGGAATTCCTGTTGGAGGAGGAGAAAGCATGAAGTTGCTGATTTGAAAAAGTAATTAGAGGATAATGCAAGCTGAATCCATAAAGAAATTAAGGAGGCTATAGTGGGAATAAATTAAGATGCTCATTAGAAGTTAAAAAAAGCAGGTTACATTTGGTCTGAGAGAACATATTGGGCTGATAAAAGTAGGAAGGTTTGGTTTGTTCGTTTATTTTCCCTCATCATTTTTCACAATGACAGTAGTGGCTACAAGAAAGAGAGTAACCAAAAAACCAATTACTGTAGCACCTGCACGTGGTGTGGTATGCTTAATTTGATCAAGGGTCCTGTGAAACAGAGATTAACTCCCTGTCTATAATTATGGAGAGACGTCTGCAAGTCCTTCAGTCACATCAACAGTGTGATCTTTGGAAATAGACCTTCTCTGCCTCTTTTGTATTAGAACAAATCCACAAAAACTATCGGGTGCCCCAGTGGTTGGTGAAAGCCACTGCAGTGCAGAGGAGCTGGATATTGCACTTTCAGCAGTTTCCTCAGGGCATTAGTCTGAGGTTTTAAGTCACGAACTGGACCTCTTACAAACCCACGTAGTTGGAGTGTGCTTCCTTTCATTTATAGGTCTCTGTTAAGATTGCTCTTTCAGTTCCCAGCTCTTTCACAGACATGCTGAAGTTTGAATTCCGGTAGTAGCCTGTAAGGTCAGCAAATACTTGTACATGTACTACTAATGTTTTTCCTATGCAAACATTTGTAACTACTGCAGTGCCAGTTTATTGGTTGACTTCTGAACTTGGTTGCTGTTAGTACTCTGCAAGACTCCAGCCTTAGAAGAGCAGCTGAGTGGAAGCAAGGCAGTGAAACGCAAACTCGGATGTGCTTGTTATGTTATATGCACCTTCAAACTGATCTTCACCTCTCATGGACCTGAAGTTTACAAGGCAAGAAAATAGTTAAAAGAATTGAAACAAGTCACAGGGGGTGAGAAAGCAAAGAGGCTCATTAAACTTTATGCTTGCATCTCAACCATAAACAGCATAGTGCAGTTTTTGTTAATGCTTTGAATTTTAATTACCTGCTGCCTTAACTAGTACACATCTTACCCTTTCCCACCTCGTATTAGAAAATGAATATCAAGTTTAATTTAAAAGGTGCACACGATTCTGACGACTGCTGGAGTCCATGTTTGAATGTTTGCTTACCATTTCAAGGAGAGGAAAGGTATTTTCATTCTGAAGCTCATCAGGGACTTCACTTTACTACCACAAAGCAATTAATAATGTATTGGTATATATGGCTGCATTCAGTGTTTGCTGACAAGTCCACATGCTTCTGTGTAGAACATATTTTTTTCCAAATATGACATCTTTCTTAACCAGCAAAGAGTATAAATATTGGTCTTTTAGTGCTTGAACGAGTCACATCTCAAACAAGTGAGTCACATTTTTTAAGCACCATGTTGTACTGTGGAATTACTGTATTTCTGTACAGATCAAAGCTGCGGCAAATTTTTGTGTTGTATTGAACATGGCCATATCCATTTATTCTGTTCAAGCAGCGTTCCAAAGGGTATCACAATGAACTTCACAGTAAGATCTCTTTCTTACAGTTCTCATTGAAAATAATACAGCATCACAATGTAAAGCGTGAGCTGATGGAAAAAATTTTGATGGAAAATCTCAGAAAATGCCAATATTACTGAGACACACTCCTGCTTTGAAATCCTCTTTAATTCTCAGGTGCACTCTGCAGCCCATTTTGTTGCTATTTTGGGAGTCAAAGTGATTGCACACAGACCTAGCACAAACTGTGACCATTCACGTTGTCTTGTACCTCATTAGTCTAGCAACTCCCACCATCACAAGGTGTTTTTCTTACTGAATCTGGTTTCAGATGGGAGCAGTAGGATCAGCAGAGCAGCAGAAGTGCTGGGACATTAGGGAACAGCATAGTACAGGAAGTGCCAGACGCATACACCGATGCACAGCTCAGAGATTTTCACAAAACTGAGTCGAGCTGCTCAGTTGGTGTCACCTGATTTACAGCAATTCCCAGCAGCTGCCAATCAAGTCTAAGATTCTCACAACAGTTCTACCTAACCATAAGTTTAGAAAGGAATATTGCCAGGAAACCTGGGATTGCTTTGGGGAACATGCTCCTAGGTCAGATTTAACCCCCGTTATGGTCAATTCTGACTATTTTTAGCATTGATTAAGTAGAAATTGATGAACCATCCAGGCTTGAATTTGACACAAACAGGTAGGAAAGTAGTTTTCATTTATTTTTTCCAGGGTAAATAAATAATTATGGTCAAACCCCAAAACTGAATGAATAATACAAATAAACTTTTTTTTTTTTTTTTAATATCAAGGATATGTATGAGACGTATTTGTACATATAAAACTGTAAATAAAACTTCTGTAAGTTAGTAGGAATTGGAGTACTTACGGAAGTGTGTGGAGATTCTGCAGACTCTCTATCTTGGAGTAAATTATTGTCTCAATGTCACTTTTTTGGATGATTCCAAAGGGTATTGAAGAAATTATATGGAAGAGAAATGGTTTTAAAATAGAGAAAAGTGCTGAAGTTACTTAGTCCAGAGCTGAATGGGAAAACCATTAGGGAAAATACGCTCAACAGGGTTGGCAGCCTGTGCCACAAGACACGTTTGTCTCCCTTGGTACATGCAGACAGAGCAGTTAAGTGCTAATAGGAAACAATACTGTTTTTTTTTCCTTGCGACTGATATTAGTAGATATGTTAAGAAGTGTTAATCTAAGACATAAGTTTTCATTTATTAAATGTTCTTCACTACTGCTAACAGCAGGGAAAGCATGAGTAAGAAGTAAAATGCATCCTCCTAATGCATGGGGAGCAAGGTTTATAAAGTAAGTTACAAAGCAGGTCCTGAGGTCATTAGAGAGCCAAGGTGCATGTTCCCTGGGATGGTAGAATAGTTATACCGGGGTGAGGCAGAGGGCAGCTGCCGGGTGCAGAGAAGAGATGTGGATCAAAATTCGTGGCAGGAGCAATTCCAGCACCAGCGGTGCCCTGGCAGCCTGTCCTTGCTGGTAGGTCTCACTTCTGGCTCTCTGAGCTGCCACCACACTTTACCTTTACTTAATTTAAGCACAGGTATGAATTACCGCACTGCCAGCAAAGGGATCGCTCGTGTATTTGGACGATTTCCCACAAGTAAGCCTGAATGGAAAGAGGAGTGCCACAAAATGCTAGATTTATTTTCCAGAGTGACACATGCACGGTTAAGTTACATTTATGTTATATATCTGGTTTTACCCATCTATTTTCTACAATGAATCAGTGCCACAGGATTGTAAAATAAATTATTTACATGAAATATATAGAGGCGGTTATACAAATTAGGTTATATTGACATTGCTGATCTGTTTTACATTGATATTTATGCTATTTGGTTTGTTACAAGTGAATTGAATTATAAATACTGTGTTTCTTAAAGCCAGATCTATTTAATAGTAAGTATTGAGGTCATTTTTCTGGCATGATGCTTCATGGAAAGCTTGTTTTTAACTGAAGTAGCAGGTTTTGAAGCACAGCTCTACTCAGAATTTCTGTATTTCCAAAAGTGATATGGAAATTTGGTAGCATATTGGAGTCTGATGTACCTGTAAATAAATCAGGTATCTGAGGCAAGAGGGACTTCCAGGAATCACCCTGGGTCAGGTAATTCAGTTGTGGCATGTTGTTCGTAAAAGCAACAAGGAATCTCAGGAAGTTAATAAGCGTGCAAGTCATCAGATTTTCCGCATGCAGTCATGTCTTGTAAGTGCAGCAGAGTGTATTAATAGCACTCCGATGTAACATTTTCCAAGTGTTTTGTAGTAATACTGGTTGGGTCATGTACTTCTAACAAGCGTTAACATTCCTCAGGGAAGGCTCAGGGTTTGAAGTGCCTTATACTACCATAAAATGCGGAATAATCAAATCTGTGAAGGACAGGCCACTGTGAACCTGGCAGGAGTATATATAACACTTGTGTATTGTGTAACAAGCATTTCCTCTCTTTCTGCAATGAACTGGAGGGAATTATTTCAAAGTATATGCATGTATACATGAAGCAGAACATAACTTTGTGTAGCATTCAAGTTTCCTACTTAATCAACATGACTGGTGGGTTTCTGGAATGGAAAAGAATTGGAATTGCTGCTATCACCCCAAAGCCCCCTTTTGTGTTTTTCTTCCAGTAGCACATGGCTCACAATGGGCAGTCAGGGAAACATTCTTTGCCCCACGGTATAGAGAAGCTGACGATGAGATGCCACACTGTACTATCCCCTTGGGTTACAGTTTTGGTGAGGACATCCTAGAATAGGAACCTGACAAGTGTCTGGGACTGAAGAACAATTGGGTCTGAATAAAATTTGATTAGTCTGCACACTTATTTGAGAGAAAAACAAATCCATAGTTGAAAAGATGCATAGTTGAAAGATGCAGCACTCTCATACAGTTTTAGTCAAGAGAAATTCCACTTGAAGGTAGTGTCTTCCCATTAAGTGGACCACAGGGGCAAGGTTCATCCTTTCTTTTTTAAGAACTGTAACTATTTCACAATAGCTATGTCTTTAACTGATGACAGTACAACCTGCCCGTTAATATAACTAATGGCCAATGCCACAGCAAATGTTGGAAGGTGTTGTTTGTGGCCTAAAAACATGTTCATATTTCATCTTCAGACTCAGTCTGAAGTTTCACCCTGCCTAGATATGTACCCAGAAGTCAACACAGCCCCTTGCTGCAGGAGTCCTCAATAAATCCTTGCACACAGGTATCTTTTTTGCTTTGTCTGCGGTTAAGGATGCTTCTGGGCAAGGCTGCTTGTGGAGGCACGTATCTGCAGGTTCACATCTCCTGTGATTGTATCTCATGGCAGCCTGTTGTCACCTGTCCTGTTATATATAGCTCTGAGATCTGCAACAGCAGGTCAGCTTGTCCCATCTTCCAGGGAAACACTGCTCACAGTCCTTGAACTACAAAATCTTTTAAGTCAGGGACTGAAATAATTTGTTCTGTAAAGAGCTTTCCACAGACTTGTGTCCTACATATATGATCATTTACAAAACAACTTATGTTTTACAGATTATACGAACTTCCAAGTATATTTTAATATGGAATAATTAATTGATGCAGCTATATATAAGGAATGAAATCTGATTTCAGTTAATGTCATAATCCATGTATTCAGTTAATATCATAATCATAACCAGATTAATATCTGGTTATGACTTCCCAAATCTTGGCTTCCAAACTCTTCAGAAATTAATGGGAAAGTCAGTAGAAAGCTTCTACGTGGAGCATAGTATTAATTCTTCATGTCTGTTTCATTTTACTTTATTTAGACTTGAAAGATATTCTATCTTACTGGCATGAGTTCAGAGATCTTCCCTCATCACCCATGAATGGGAATCACATCACTGTGTCCTCATGTATTATAACTCAAAGTAGAACACTGAGGGAAAACAGCCAGAGAAATTCAGTCCAGTTCATGTCATGAGCTGTATAAAACGGTTCTTGTACTTTCCACTGGTGTGATCTTTTCCACTACTTGTTGTTTGAGGCACTTCAGTCCGTGGATTTAGAATTTATTGTGTAATACAGCTGTTCTTTTTCAGACAGCAAAAGCTTTGTTAACCCACTTTTGTAAGACAGCGTAGGATGTGGTCAATCTAGGAAACCTCCCTGAGGTTTTCAGACTTAATATCTCACATTGTAGGTGTTTTACAATTGATTTTGATGACATCACATATAGAATTTGAATTAGCTCCATTCATTTTATTGATTACTGATTTATTGATAGGTAGAATATACTAATTGAAATACTGAAAGTGCTAATCAGCATTGCCATGTACAGTTATCACTAGGCAGGGAGGGTAGTAGTTACTCCTTACAGAGTTTGGCTTCCAATGATGTGAGGAAAAGCCCTTTGTCTGAAGTGGTGCTGTGGTCAGGCAACCACCCTTTACAATGGAAAAGTGTGTCTGGAGAGATGGAAACCTTCATAGGAGCTCTTCAGGTGTTCGCTAAGACCCTGATTTCAGAGGTATTCTTGGGGAAAAAAGAAAAGATTTACACAGACATGAATGCTATCTGTATATGGCTTTCTATTTGTTTGTGTTGTGATACGTGAGATGTTGCCATTTTATTTGGCAACTGCATTGGTACGTATTAAGTAATAGAGTGTTAGGGCACTGTGGGGGCTGGGGGCTCGCTGGCATCTGGGATCTTCCCCAGGAGATAGCAGGGTGGTTGTAATCATCTGTGGTAGGTGACTGCTAATACAAAGTAACTGGTTTTGCTCTTTTTTAGGCATTTAAAAGAATTTTGAAATTAACTCTTTGGTTTTACTATTTCTTTTTCTTCTGTGTGGAATAATTATTTGCCTTTATCCTGAATATGTGAATGTCATAGTAGATATTTTGTGCACTTGTAAATTCAGCAGACGTTTTCTTGGCACCTCAACATTCCATTGATGCAGCTGGTACTTTACACTCCTCGTTTAAAAAAACCAGTATCTTGCCAAATCACATGAAATCTAATTGGACCTTTACCTCTGTACAGCTAAAAGTGATGGTGTAACCACCCTTTCCTTGTCAGTAAGTGGGAATGAATGTAGAAGAGAGCAAATGCACACAGTGCTCAAAGTTCTCAGATTTATATCTCTCAGGATCAAAGAGCTAATCATAATGAATTAATTCCCTTTTCATGAATGGTAGCTTTTCAGACTGGCCACAGTTCAGGACAATAATCATGTTCAGAAAGTTTGATTACTTAAGACCCAATTTATATCTCAAGTATGCAGGTGATAGCAAGGGTACAGCTGGGTCATTGCCATGATTGCAGTGCAGTGTCGCTACATGGGAGATGGCAGACCTTCTCCGTCCCCTCCAGACAGTGCTCATCCATGCTTCCAGTGGCTTCTGCTGTCCCCCACCACGTGCTTGGTTTTTTGTCAAGGAGGGCATGTGCATGGAATGATGTATTTTAAAGATCCAAGTAAGATATATTTGTGGCTGTTCGGGCTAGAAGGGTAGAGAGTAGCCTTGAAAGGAGGGCAGAAGCTTTTCAAGAAAAGCTGTTGGTGACAGAAGGCAGATTTTGACAAGAATGAGGGAAAGGGAGAATGTCATAAAAAGGAGAGGGGCAATGTAGGAAGACAAAGCTTTATTTCATGTAATCTGGGTTGGCAGCCTTCTGGAAAGCTGGTTGTCTAGTTTACTGCCCACTGTGCTGTGGCCATTCTGCTCTTGCTGTATACGGCTATTGTTTTCCTATACAGCTGGCAATGGAAACCCCGTTGCTCTAGTTTTGCAGTGGACTTGCAGCATTTTTATATGTTTGGAAGCGAAAACTGGTGGAAAGGGTCTGAGGTAGCCCAGAAGGGAAAATGGAGCAGTCCTGAAAAATGCAGTGAGTCCTTGTGAGAGGTTAGTGTCCACCTTGGTGACTGTTTAAGCTCACAGAAAATATGCACTTCACGCTTGAGGGACTGCACTGTGACTGCAGCCGTGACCCAAGCTGGAGGTATGTGTGCCTAAGCAATGAGGCAAACCTGGCTGCCCTTTGCCAGACAGGAAGGTGCCTGCATTGGCTCATGCGCATAGGCTGGGATTGGAGTTCTTTCATCCCCTCAGTAGATCAAAACCTATCATAACCTGATTCAAAGCCCTCCCAAGTAAATGAGCCTTCAGCTGATGTCAGTAGGATTGCTAGTCTCTTTCCCATTCCTTAGCATCCTTGCGTCCCCAGAGAATATAATCAAGCACAAGAGACTGTAACAATCAGAGCTTGGAGATTATGTGGCATCCAGGCACAGCCTTGAGGAGTCATGTTTGCTGACATTAAGTTGACTACAGCTTTATGGTCATTTTACGCATGACAGCATGTCAGCTGTGTAAACCTCACTGGAACAGGAGATTGCCTATGACTAGCTGCTGTGAAATTGAAATGATTTGTCTGTGTCTATGTGGACTGAAAACCATGGCTATTGTTTGCTGGTCATTGCAATTTCTCAAGCTTCCTTTCTAATTTGATGTAATTTTGTACTGGAGACAAGGCATTAAGTAGCTTCATGATGCAGGTGTGTGCCAGATCCCCACTTCAGCAGTGCCTCCCATCATCCTCCCATCACATTTAATGGTCTTCACCTTGAAAGCATCAGATCATATTGTGTTTCACAAACTTCAGCAGAATTTATTGCAAGGGAAATCTGTGCCATTGCATAGTGCTCAAGGTCACTTAGGGTAACAGAAGTGAGCTCGAAGTGATGTGATTTCTGTGAACAGCTTGTGAGTTAAGGTACCATTTAATGTAACTGCTGTAGAGTTTGAGCCCATGAATTCGTGTGCTTTTGGTGTAACTGTGTAAATTATGACGGATCTGCCAGTCTGCACCTTGA
This sequence comes from Nestor notabilis, assembly GCF_000696875.1. Lineage (NCBI taxonomy): Eukaryota > Metazoa > Chordata > Aves > Psittaciformes > Psittacidae > Nestor > Nestor notabilis. The sequence continues at coordinate 82,259 of NW_009929683.1, read as the reverse complement.
ACCAAAGCAATTTTGTAAATAATGATTACTCCTGTCCTCAATTTTCAGACTTGACAAAGCTATACAGAGTTTATGGTGTGGCTGTACAAAAGGATAATACTTTGAATATGGCTTTTGAATGTAATTCTGTAAAGGTCAGCTATATTTTGCTCTAAATTGGCATACAAAGATTGAAAATGTTTTGTCCTATTCTTTTTGACCAAAAGCTGCAGACTTCCTATGTGTTTCATAAGCAGGCCACTCTGTGTCTCACAAGGAAAGCAGAAATCCTTTAAGTTTTTGTGCTATTCTTGAAGTACAATGAGGATTGGGATAAGAAAACTTTATGTAACACCACACAGAATCACAGATAAGCCATAGACTGGTTTGGGTTGGAAGGGACCTTAAATATCATGCAGTTCCAACCCCCTTGCCATGGTCATGGACACCTTCCGCTAAAGCAGGTTGCTCAAAGCCCCGTCCAACCTGGCCTTGGACACTGCCAGGGATGGGTTAGCCACAGCTTCTCTGGGCTCCCTGTGCCAGTGTCTCACCACTCTTGAAGAAGTACATCCCACTACAGACCATTTTATAAAAGAAAAAGAATAAAGGACTCCCACTGAAAAGCTGCTGGTATCAAATAATCGTTTATTCTACTGTTGTTGACTTGCCCTTGTCTAAATGACAGGGGCTTAGCTACCAACAGGAAACAATATTCCTGTGAATGCCTGTGAAACCCTGTATAATTCTTGTCACATCAAAAGCCTATATGGAGCTGTGTGCTTTTGGCTTTTTATTTCACATATACAGAAACAATAAATGAGAAAATATTTATGCTTATCAAGAAAGAAGACTACTTTTACAAACATCCTTAAGTACATCAATGAATCTTAAACTGCATGTCTGAAGTTTGGGTGAAGTTCAGGGTTTATATTACATATCGTGTTCAAAAGCTTTTTCATCATGCTCTCCATGTTCTTGTGGTAGCTGCTAGTGAGGTTTCGGACATTTTCTGTTGTTTGCTCTTCTATTTTAGCAGAGAGGTTGCCTTGGGAGCCCATGACCTGAAAAGCAGAAGTCCTTTGAGCAAAATAAAGGGTTATGTGTGACTACATTTATCATACTTTTCTTCATCATCTGGTCTAAACATAATCCATGTTGCATGTGCAGTGTCACAGTGCTTCCTAACAGTAAGGGTATGATCTAGGTTGAACTGTATGCATAAAAACAGGATTAAAGGGAACTCTTTCATATGCTCATTAGCAATGGGAATCTCCCTATGTAATGAAAGTTTCCCAGTTCACTGTGGGAACAACATTGTGCATGTTTGTCTTTTATATCGCTCATTTTAATTTGTTTTCTATTTTAATGACTAGTCAGCTAAGTTCTGTCACCCGTGTGCTTCATTTGGCCTCACTGAAAATGAATGTGAGTGTGGCCAAGGAGCAAAATATTACAGTTTCACAGTACTTGAAATGTCTTCAGCAGTTAGTGATGTACAACCCTCAACAGGCCGCAGACAAGGTCTGTTAATGTTACGTTTTCTTATCTGGCAAACTACCAGACAGCTTCTGGCACAATTAATATCAGGACATTCGCTAAGAATTTAATTGACTCTAGACTTGCTGAACATTTTAGCAAGGTTATGTTATTAACAGATGCATGAGTTCCAAATCTGTGACTTTTCTCCCTCCTCCCCCACTGCCCCAACATCCCTTGAATTCCTCCCTTATGGAAAAGTTTTACAGATACCAGAAGAGAAAAGGTTTCCAGCTAAAGAATTCCATAGGGAAGAGCAGAAGACATTTCTGCATGATGACAGAGTAAGAAAGGAATAAGTAACATAGTCTTCGTATTCCTGCCATGGTTCTCTGGAGTGGACCAGCAGCTGAAGCTAACCTGTGATGTTAGTGGAATACCTAGTGCATGACGAAAAATGAGAGAGGAGTGATGAACTTTATTTTCCATGTGATTTCAGCCCAACTTAGTCCTTAAAAGAAGGAAATGCATCTGAGTTAAGATCTTTTGCAATTTTATCAGTACCTGACAATGCAGTAAAAAGCTTTTCTGTAATCCAGATGTAAACCACGTTCTGATTTGGAAGTAATACAGGACATAAATGTAGTTGTAAATATTGGGAAAACATTATATTTTCCTATAGTAACTATTTTTAGCTAGCATTTCATTTTAGCTTTTAGACAAGTAGTAAGGGTCACATGTGGGGAAGATTGTACAGCTTAGATCAGATTTATGAAGCTGATGTTTTCCATGGGGGAAAATAACTTTCTAGAGATCCCAGATGGTTGTGTGCTATCCAGCTACTAAATACTTTTGGAAAACCTCAAGAGAAGTAGTATAATAACAGTATAATTTTAAGAAGAGCTTCTGCAGACTGGGAACCTGCATTCTCAGTTCAAGCTAATACTGTAATGAGATAGCCAATTCTTCTATGCATTTTTTTAACTGTTTTCTGCTTCTGAATTTGAAGACCTTTTTCTTGTCAGAATGCAGACAATGTTCTGCTGACCTTGAAGTTTTGTCTGTTATTTGGTCACTACTGGTTTTATGCTAGTGTCATTCCAAAGGCTCTAAAATGTTACCTTGACTTACTGACTTGGAAGCCACAAAATTCAGAACTAGCCTGCACATCTCCAGAGTTCACAGCTCTCGGACCCTGAGTACGAACACCATGGGCACTAGCAAAATTTGTTTGAGATCTGGGCTTGAATTTAATACGTTTTCAAAAGAGATCTTGTGTAAAAAAAAAAAAAAAGCTTGTCACTCTACCTTCAAATTAATAGTTTTCTGTTGCTGCTGTTGTTCATTCCGGACGGATGTGGAACATCTATAGTATGTGAAAATTTACCCTAGTTTTGATACAGCAAAAGAGTAAGTAGAAGAGGAAGAATAACATTAAATGGGACTGTGACAAAGAATTAAAAATACTTGTGTCCAAATACCTGAGCCAGTTAACTGAACTGGGCATCAGACTTCCCTCTGCACTGGCTTAGCTGGAACTCCTGCCTGCCTTCCAGGCACAGGTTAATAATGATGACATTTGCCTGGGTGGATAAATGTTTGACATAATGGGGTCAGGGAATGTGGAGGAGGACAGCAATGATCTTGTACAACATACTGTCATTTGAGAAACAATATGTGCTTTGTCCTGCTTATGTGAAATGTTCAGTCACAGACAGTGGCCTTTCCCTGCAGCTTTAATTTTGTTTGTGATGAAAAAATTGAGCTCACACCAGAGCAATATCTTTACTATGAAAATGCAGTGAAATCCCCCAAAGTTTTGAAGATTTCAGTTCATCAAAGATGCTGTCTTGTATGCAGTTAAAAAAGTCAGCTAAAGTAGAACAGAAACAGAAAGAAAGATTTTAAATCTTTGCTTTTACTGCAACATCCACCTTACTGAAACCTCATTTCAAGACAGGAATGAGGTCTGCCTGGATTTAGAGAAAGGGGACCCAAAGGCATTTTTCTTTGAGAGATATGTCTTCAAAGGACAAGCATGAGCCAAATACAGAATCTGGCCAATTTTAGTCATGAAAGTCCACTATACCTTCTCAAATGCATTCAAAGCCTGTGAAGAAGTCGGAATGAAGTATATACACACTGTAGGTGATACCTCTATGTTTAATCAGTATGATCATGTTGGTTTGCAGAAGTCCCTGTGTAACACTGAAGCAATTTGTTTTACCATTGAGCAGACTGACACTACAAAAGAACATATGCAGGTTTCTTACAGTTGTTTGCTTGTTCCTAAATTCTTTCTCCCTCTGCAACCTGTAGTGGTCTATCTCGGCTATGGCTTCTTCTTTGGCCTGCTTCAGCCTTTTTCCCTTTCCTGATGGGGGAAAAAGCAGAGATTGACTTCATACACAGTTGTCACTTTATCCCAAAAGATGAATATCTCTAAATCAGAGGTATTTTACTCGACATACTAGAACAGACAAAGCTTTGAGCAAAGTCATCAGCAGCTTTATTTGCACAAGAATGGTCAGAAGAGCCGAAGTGATTTAGGTAGGTACTTTTTGATTGAAAGCCAGTCACATAAAATACCCATCTTCTGAGACCAACTCCCTGTGCGAAAGCACACATCAGATGAAAAGCTTCTTGTTTTGCTAACAGCAGAAGTCTTCTTGCAATTACATATTTTCTCATAACACAAATGCATTTTTTGGTGGTGTTTTTTTTTTTTTTTTTTTTTTAATTCACAGCTTGGTGTTTAAATAAATATCTATCTTTCTTATATCAGCAATAGTAGCAGCCAGATAACAGATTTTAGTTGTCACTGATGGGAAAAGACGTTATTCTGTAAGATTTGCTGTATTGATGGGTTGCCAGCATCCCTTCATCCCACACCAACTGGATTCTGCTTAGAGCTGGCAAGTTTCCAAAGTACTGCAAGATATGTCTTAACCACTACCAAACTGAGTTGCAACCTTCAGGCTTTGTCCTCTTCTCCCTTTTCCCTTAATCACCGTAAGGTCGTTCCATGGTGTAGCGGGGATGTTACGTAAAGCAAAGGAATAAAGGTTTGATGTGGATGTGATGCTTAAATTTTTACATGAAGCAGGTGTTGAACATGTCATAACCACCCCATGGCGATGCATCTCTGTATGCCTGTTTCGTATAAACTTGGTAAAGTTTCATAGATCACCACAGGAATCTGCTACACTACTTCATTTGGAACAAGTCGCTTTCTAACTGAGGGGGCTATAAACCTCTTGCATTGAGAGTTGGTATGTTAGATTTGAGACGCCTGGGCTGATGCTGATTTCTGGGGTCTCTTTCTGCTGTACAGCTAGAATTTCAGGAGTGGGAGGAGATAAGCTTGCTCCCTTAACAGCGAAAAATGTCTCAATGGCTGGAAAAGCTATTACTTAGTTGCCTTAATTAGGATCTCACAAGAATGAGAGATTGGAGGCTAAGCAACTGGAAAAAGGCATCTTAGTCTCATGCCTGAAACATCCATTTATTTATTTACTTAACATCACTGAGCAATATGAATACTTTTGTAAGTTTTTGTTGTTTGTTTGCTTGGGGTTTTTTTAATCATTCAATTCAAGCAAGGAAGTTGAAAACAGTACCTTTTCTGAAATCCTAAGGAACATTATACAACTAGGCTAGAAAGACAAACAGTATTTCTGATTATTTTCTCCAGGCTGCTGCACTGGATTGGTTACACATGTGCTGGGCTTCTGAAGCCTTATCAGGTGTGGCTTTTAGCAGTCTACTTCCACCGAGCATGGCTCAATGAGGAGGCTGAATTGTATATGAGGCATCTGAGATTCAACGAAAGCCTGGGTAAAATGCCTGATCCACCAGTAAATTATTTGCCCAGTTGATGGCTCTTTCTCAAGTCATTATCAGCAGATGGGTGATTAGGAGCAGAGAGGTGCCTGAAATGTGAATTGCCTTTTAAAGTCTCGTTGCCTGCACTGTTTGATGTTGTGGGTGTTCTTATTGTGGGAACTGGGGTGTATGATCGTATAAAGGCTTTTTACAGGAAGGAGCAACCTGGTGAGGAACTAGCTAGCTTTACTGACTCTCAGTTCATCAGAGCAGTGCTCTCTTGTGTAGTTAACTGTATTGCTCAGGGTCCCTCTGCCACCGAGGCACTGTGCTTCTGCGTTAGGGTGCAGAGAGGCAGTTTAAAACCTAATGTGCGCTTTTCTAGAGCTTGTGTGTGTGTGATTTCCTCAGCTTCTGTCACTCATCATATGAAGTCTTGGGATGAGTATGTGTGAACTGACAGATTTGTGTAAGAGCTGACATCAGTCTGGACAACAAAATTTGGAACCAGGTTTAGGTCTTTATTTTGAAGTTTCCTTTATTTCCTTCTCCAAATTTGGAGCTGATCAGACATTTATAGAGTTATTCGCTAGGAGCAGAGCTGGGGGTGATTCTCAAGCTGTAAGTCGGGGGAGTGACTATGATGAAGCTCTGCCAATTTCACCAGCTGAGGAACTGGATCTCTATAGCAAATTAAATTATTTCAAAATCAGTGGGATTTTAATTTCAAATTCCATCTGGGGGGCCATCTGTAGTAAATATGTTGCATATTTGGCCACCGTATAGATAAATAAATCCATTTAAAAATGCACAAAATGGAAGGAGAGTAACTGTAAAACAACAGTTCATTTGCCTCTGACAATGTAGCTAGTGAACCAAAAAGTATATATATACATACGTGTCAGCTCTTGACAGTGCACTGGAGTAAGCACAATACATAGGGTGTCACTGTAGGGTGGCAGCCATTTCATTTTTCCATGATGCCTTTAGGATTGGCACAGCAGGAACCTGCTGCTTCTTATTTAATTAAGTGGAAAAGCTGTGAGTAAATTACTGCTAGTTCAACAACGTTGTGGACAGAATCGGCAACTGCCAACATATGCGATAGTGCATATGCTGCACCTGATTAAGTTAAGCAGAAACTAGAGCTTAACCTGCTGTTTCACTAGAGACAAACCAAAATTAATTAATCAGTCTGTTATTAACCACTTGTCTGCTACCTTAGTTGTGCAATATGGGATTGCCTTTTCAAAGTCTTACCGATTTTCTGGATGGGATTCTTTGCAGAGCACAGATGAGCTGAAATCAAACCTTACACATTGAAGAATGGCAAAGCGTTGAAATTCAGCCGAGATCATGCAAAAAGAGGGCAAGAAATACAAGAGGATGGGCAAAGCAACCTGTCCCTGTGATATTTCCTCTAGGATCATAAAGGTGAGGTACAGAAAACTCTGAGTTTGAAGAGACTTTTCTCCCAAAGGGTGAGCTGTGGGGGCCAGGTTTGCTGCTGCCTCTTCATCCCTCCTTCCCATCCTTGAAGATGGAGAAGCAGCAAAGCAGCTGTGCTCTAGTTTCCTTGTCTGCTGCCATCCATGATTACTGTAGCTGATAGCCTATACATTTCTAGGCATTGTGTTAAATCGGCCAAATCTTAACCAACTTTCTGTAACAGGTCAGCCCTGTGTTAGATTTTCTTACCTAACATGGGAAAACATTACTAGCATGGAGAAAGGATGTAGTCTTCTTTCTAGGTGTTTTTGTAATGTTAATGAAATTCCTAGCTCTGGTTAGGTACAAAAGAACTTGGAAGTTTTTTAGGTCATTGGGGTTTTTTGATCTTGCAAGAAAAGGACAGTAGAAAGCACAGGTCTTGCATCCTAATTTGCTCAAACACCGAGTTATTTTACATCCCAAAAACTGCCATGCTAAAATTTTCTTTCTGTTTCAAACATATAATCTAGGCTTCTAGCTGAAGTCCTGCATAGAAATAATTTCATATGAAGAAGTTGCCAAAAATTAATCATGTTTTCTTTAAATAGGACCATTTCAGTTGTCTTCAACAGTGTTAAATCATCTGCAAAATGGGATTTAGGATGCTCATTTTGAGAAAGCTATTTTGCATTTCTAATAAAATACAATAGAAGCAGCTGATCAGTCTGTACTGCTTTTTCAGTAGATGAAGTATGTCCTGGATATTATCCAAGGGAATGCCGTGGATCTAACTCTGTTTACAATATCTTATTTTGATTAGCATTTGTTTTTAATCTGATTTTCTGAAATCTTTCATCTGAGTTTTCATTTTATTAGGTGCTAGAAATTCAAGCCAAGATAGAAAAATCTATGGGAAAACAAGTTGCGTTAAATCCAGTGTTCATGACACATTTGTTTCCCTTGTTTTACCCAAAAGGATTTTCAGGAATTGACGTCTTGGCTCTGACAATGCATGGTTATTTCTAGGATCCAAAAATGATAGCTAAAGCAGTGCTGTGTGTAGAAAGCCAGAGGATCACAGACTGTTTTGGTTTATTTAATCAATTTAATAGTTTCAGCCTTGCATGTGTGCATTTACCAATGACCTATTAGTAATTTTCCAGGTATAAATGATGTCAGCCAATGGTACAGTAACAATACTGCAAGCCAGAATAAAGGGTATTGAGAAAGAAGTATGAAAAAACATGTACAGAACAGCTTTAACACTGTATTTTTTGCTTTGGTTCATGTCTATAAATATAATTTTATATATTTGCTAATTTTTCAGCTATCCAAAGTCAATTTTGCATTACAAAGAGCTGTACATATGTTAGCAAAAAATAGGCCCGTTATCTGTTTATATAGTATATTATGTGTGTTCACACTACATTTTGATCTGGTTATGTGAGTATCAACTGTAAACACTGAAGGGTTTGCATAAGGGGAGTTTTGCTAATCGCATTTCCTTGAAAATGACTTCTCCTAGTTGTGTCCCGTGAACAACCTGCCATTCATCCTTCTCACATTACAGTGTAAATAGAACAGTTGGACTCATTCCTACAGTGCTGTTGTGCAACAACTGCTTTCAGTAACAAAGGAGGCCATAGGTACAGTTTAACAGGGACAGGACTGCATCAGGACTCACTGAATGGTTCACTGCTTCCTCTTGCAGCCCAGATCTGCAGAGTGCCAGCTCCTGAGCAGAAGCTGCTGATCTAAACTGGTACCAGGTGGATCTGGGCTGGCGTTTTCTGGGGTGAAGCAGCATGTCCTCACCTTGTTTCACTGAAGTCTATCTGTGTGCACAGGTTAACTGATTAAACTGGTTATATTAGTTGCATTTAATGTATTTCCTTTTATCTTACTTTTTATGTTCAGACACAAACTTTGCTATCCTTTACACCAACCTAAGTGCAGAATCACTCTGGAGAAGAGACTGTTGAAGTAATCCTGACTTGGCATAACCAGGTTGGCATTAAAAGAATCGCTTTTGACCTTGTTCCACAGCATTTAAGTTATGCTGGTATAGTTAGCTATTTAAGGTGGTGTAGTGACATTGCTATGAATAAAATTGAAATTAAGGACAACATGGAAATTGCTTAATATTTTATTTTTATCTTCTCTGTAGAACTCTTGTAATATTGAATACAGTAATGATTGTCTAGCTATAATTGTTCTATTAGATTAACTGTAACGTTTGGTTGAGCACAAAACCCAGATTGACTTAAAAAAACCCAAATCAGAAACATAAAGGCCTGACCTTGCTTGTGTGATCATGAGATCTAAAATTCACAAGAGCTGTTCTCGCCCTGGTGGAAACTGTTGGCAGTATTTAACATGAACAAAAGGAAACCACAGTCTTCAGGCTGGAGATGAATATGCCACTTCATTAGTTATTTGAACTTTTTGCCCTTGATCAGCTACACCTAGGAATAAGATTTCCTAGAAATACTTGAGGTTTTTCGTGGGATCACACAGAACTGCTGAGGCTGGAAGGAGCCTCCAGGGTCTACTCCAACCCGTTGCTCATAGCAGGCTTGTCAGGGCAGCTTGATCAGGGCCATATACAGGGGGTCTGAACATTTCTGAGGATGGAGGGTGCCCACAGCCTCTCTGGGCAGCCTGTTCCTGGGTTTGATCTCTCTCACAGTTATAGAGTTGTTTTCTTACATTTAAGTTTTTGCTATTTCCTCTTGCCCTTTCAGTGGATGCCATTGAAAAGAATCTGGCTCTGTCGTCTTTATCTCCTCTTCTATTTCCCTCTCTACCCCCAAGATATTTATGTATGAGAAACTTTTATTTTCCTTAATGTTTATAAAGGCAAAAACCTGTTTACTTCGTAAAAGTAATAGAGAAGAAAGTCATACTGATGAAATATTTTTACTCCGAATATTTTTACTGGTAGCAAAATTCTTAATAGCTCTTTTTCTGTGGCTGCTGAGTAACTTCTACCAGTGTATTAGTGTTGAGGTAAGCATAGGCAGTGGTTTAATTCAAGTTTCTTATTCAAGGGGGTCTGGAAGATACTTTATCTGTAAGAAGCTTTGTGCTTATCACAAACATGCTGTATAGGGCTGAGGTGATGACAGGATAGTGTGTTTTTTGGCAGAGTAAAGGCACCAGTAACTATGTTTGGATTCTGCAAGGCAACTTGGGTCGCTACTTTTATGTTGTAATGATACTTTTCATTCTTGGAGTTCCTTAATTTACAAAACCTCTTTTTAACTGGTTCTTTTAAAAAAGCTAAACTGACTTTACTGGTTTCAGAAACAAAACATTTTAATTTAGAAATGAAAACAACAAAAAAGCCCAAACCCAAAAGTAAAGGGTTATCAGCATCAAGCTATTATGGCTAAAGGCCTGATTCTGCAGCCTGTGTTCAGACCAAACTTCCACTCCCTTCACTGGGGGATGTGTCTTTCCAGGTCATATGCCTTCTTGCTTATTGCTTTGGGGAACAGTGCATTTCCTCTGCTCTACAGGAGAAGGGAAGAACCATCCCACCCAGAGCACATTTAGCTGTATAAGGGTCGAATCACTTGTAATTATTCTTTGATTTCAGGTTGGGAGCAGCAACCTCCAAACACCTTCTTTTTGTGAGCCTTCTGTTTTACGAAGGTGGGCGAATTCTCCCCCTCCCCATTGCTTCTGCAATGCATGGGTAGTGTCTGGATGCTCAGGGAAGTGGTGTTGCCTTTCTACTTATTTTTTTGTGTGCTGCTATACAAACTAACTTGTCAAACTAGTAATTAATGAACACACAGCTGATTTGTTTGTAACAGGGAGATAGAAGCTACACTGATTATTTTTGTTTGACTTCTATTTTGCCCTGGAAAACAGAATGTGTTCCTTTGTCACACTCTTGATCCACACGGCATCATCTCTGTGCATTTCACTTGAGTCCTGCAGGACAACATTGTTTCCTGCTGTTGGTTTCTAAATCAGGGTACAAAACAGTTCTGGTTCTAATGCAGGTCAGTGATTCATACGGTTGGTACCTACATTCAGGAGAAACAGGTCACCGTATTTTGCTTTAAAACATTGGGAGATGAATACAGAAAATAAAGGATATCAATAATGGAAAAACTCTGCCAGAGGAATTATTTCTTTGATTTAAATTATTCTAACAGACATCTTCATTTTTCTATTTGTTGTTATTAATTTTTGGCTTACAAATAACTAGAATAAAAGTATTTAAAGTATTATTATTGGATAGCTAATCATGCTTTGTCCTGGGTTTTTAGGCATTCAGTAAATAAGACATTTATTTTAACTTGAACATTTAATCACTTGGTGATTACTTATACCATGTTTTAAAACTTATCAGTGACTATACAGCATTGATGGTGCTTGTGATTGTACCATGACTTTGATTACTATCTCCTGTTGTTTTCAGACATTTTTCTTTCTAAGCCCAGCTAAGATTAGAAGGAAAGTTACTAGATTTCACAAGTAAAGAGGTATACTGAAAAAAATTATACAAGATCTATAAAGAGAGAGTTTGGAGTCTGATCCTCAAGGACTGGCAGCCAGAGGCATGTAGGCTCCTAGTTTAAATAGCTAATATTGGCACTGAGATAAAGCAAGAATAAATCTAGCTGACAGAATGAATGTAACAAAGAAAACCTTGTTTAATGTAATAAGGCACATGTGCATGCACACACAAGCACACGTGCACACAGAATTTTAAGCAAACTCTGCATGTTCAGGTTTGGTTAAGTACCTGGCTGCAGTCAAGGCACAGTGCTAATGCAAGTGTGAAGAAAGAATAAGAGCAGCACAGCTGTGATGTATGCAGATGAAATAATGTTGGTTTTCTGTAAGCCACTGTAATCCTGACGAGCTTGCAGTTGAAAACTACAGTAAAACCAGCCCAGCTACTTACTTTTTTTGGCTTCCTCCAGTTTGTCCTTGGCACGTTTTTCTGCCTGCAAAAGCTGCTGGATTCCCTGAGACTGGCTGGTCATGCTGATTGCTGAGGCTGATGAACTTCTGTGGGTCTGGAGCTCGGAGGGAGTTTTATACAGCTGTCAGGCTCTTCCTTGTGCTTTTTGTTCTGTTTGTTATTACAACAGCCTTCCAGATTGCACCAAACCAGCCAGCTCTGCCCGGATTGCTGCTGGGTGAAAAGACCTGCTAGTGCAATCAGAAAAACACAGCAGTGAGGTTGAAAGGAATGTTCTCCCCTCCTCAGGGTCACAGAAAAGCTGAAGTGTCCGATTAACACATTGGAAAGGAAGAAAAGAGCACTCCAAGTGGCTTGTAGTTTAATGGGGATTTTTCTTTTCTCTTGAATCTTTTATTCCTGAAGCAGAATATAGTCTTGTCAGAGGAATTGAGGGGAAAAAAAAGTGTTTCTTGGAATGTCCTTATAATAAAACTTCCCCTGAATGTGAAGAGTCAGACTCGGTCAACAAGGTTGAACACAGTGAACTGGTTGTAGGCTTCTGCTTGGACTTAGTTCTTCACATTATTTGCTAGAGTTTTTTCACTTAAAAAAATAATCTTCATTGGAATTTAATTCATACAAGACTAAAGCTTAAAAAAAGCATGTGGTGATTGAGGTGTGCTCTGTGTTGTAATCTGTTCGAGGGAGATGAGTGTTGTGGTGGGAAGCTGTGGTGTTAGTTCTAAGATCCAGACTCGGGCAAAGTATGACTGGTGGTCTTACTTTCAAAGTACTAACACGCATCAGTCAAATGAACTCATGATCGTGGCTGAAGATGCACATTCCTTTTCTTACAGTAGAAAGTGTATCTTGTGAGATACTGCAGGGATAAACAGCATGTTCATAGTTTGAATCCTTATTAAAAAACCCCAACAGATCCCACTGTCAAAAAAACTTCAGCCATTGCACAGGAGGGGGACATGTCAAGATGCATAATTATATAGATTTTTGTTTTAATACTTCATAGCATGAGTAACACTTATTTATGACAAGTTCTTCTGACACAGATGTGTCAGGACCAGAGATCACCTTTTGCTGTAAACGTGATGGTTTTCTGTTTTGTTTTTTTTTTGTTTGGTTGGTTGGTTCTTTCCTGACTGCAATTATATATATAAGTGTATATTTCTACATATATATATAGACAGATAGATAGATATGATTTCTGCATACAGATTGTAAAATATATATATAGATATATATAAATTGTTTGGTGATCTCTGCTGATGGCTTTTGCTGTAGGCCCCTTTCTTTTTTGGGCTTCTAGAGCAGCTGTGCTTGCTGGCTGCAAGGCTATTAGCTAGTCATATGAGGAAATGTATACTGTTGTTAAGAGGGTTCTCCCCTCTCTCTGCCCGCCCTGCATGTCCCAAACAGCTGCAGGCTTGAGAGAAAATGGAAGGAGAAGCCTCTTTCCTTACTACTGTCTTCAGCTGTGCTCTGAATGACAGTAGCTCTGAGACTTTGAAAAGGAAGTTGTTTTCTGATTTGTGATATTGTGAAGTGAAATTTCACCCAGGCATCCTCTTGGGAAAATGCCGGTTTCTTACAGCATATGAGACACCAAGTTTCTTTCTTCATCCAGAAAGTGTGCGAGAAGCCTCCTTATCTCCGGCACTGAAATGTAAGGTCTGCTCCTGCTGCAAGAGAGCAGACATGGCACTGATTTTAGAAGATTTTAATGCATAGCCTTGAAGTTTGTTTTATTCAGACACAGAAGAGGAAGTGAGGATTGATTATACAGAGAATGTAGAAATAGCAAATGTAGGGTTAGGAAGCCTGTAATGCCACTGGGGCTTAGCTCCAAATGATCTGACCAGCAAAGTAAAACAGAACTGGAAAATGAAAGTAAAAAATGAAGAGATCTGGTTTACATAGGCAGGAAACTTGGGCTCAGAACTTCGAAGCAGTAGTTACTTAAAAATTAAATAGGAAGTGGAAATGCCGGGCTTGTCTCAAACATCAGAAGTATATTCCATTCAAAGGGTCTTATCAAGCAAATCTCATTGCTACCAGAAACATTCCAAAACTCTTAACAAACTAAACTGTTTCAGAGTTTCTGGTGTTGGCTGAAAGCATCAGGGGTCAGACCCTCTGATTTTTTTTTTTTTAGAGCAGTTCTCAGCGCTGCAGTTGGGCCTCAGTAATGATCTGAATTTTGATGTTTACAATCTGTTAATTTTAATATTTCACAGAAAATAGTTCCGTAGATGAATTTTGAGGGAAAAAAAATCATCCTTGAACAGATTACAAAGCTCTTCCATTGTTAAAAAAATCATGTATTTCTTAAGCAGATCAATGAAGCTGCAGATGTCACAGTTCACACATTTCAGTGCTTTTTCTGAATAATAGAAAAATCTCAGTTTATGATTTTCCTTGTATCTAGTTCAGATACAGTGTGGTGCTGTGCCAGTGCCGTGCTGGCACTCCTCACGGCATCAGGCAGGTACTGGTATTGCCTCTGCAGGGGACAGCATGATAATTTATTTTGGCTGGTGCTTATACACATTTTTTTAGACTCCACAGAAACTACTGCAACTTAGAACTAATTTCAAAGCTTGTCTGATGATGATGGTGATGATCTCAGACTACATTTACATGGCACCTCTCTGTATCCTACTTCATGGATAATTCATTAAAATAAAGTAGGTTAAGCCACCAACTGACCAAACAAGCTCCTACTTCATCACACAAGCTAATAAGAAACTTCTCTGTGTTGTAGTCCCTTGCGTTCTTTCCAAGTCAGCTGCAGACTCATTTAATTAGAGAAGAGAAGCTGATGTGACTGGTGCTTGGCGGGGAGGAGAGGTGTTACTGGAGAGAGAAAGGGCAGAGAGAAAGAAGTTTGTTGGGCTTTTGTGTTTGGTGGTTGTGTTGTGGTTGGTGTGGGTTTAAGACTCTTTTCTTAGCACTTCATCCAGCTATCTTCTTCCCCAGAATTTCCTGAGCCTTTTCTGGTTATTCCCAGTGACAGAAAGGGAAAAATGTGCTCAACTCTGGCATTCTAGCTCCCCCAAAGCAAAGGTGTGTGGAGCAAGGAAATTAAGAGACTTACAAGAGATGAAAGAGCGTGCTGAGCTCCTCCTGCTCATCTACAGCTTAGCCATGAGAAATGCTGTAAAGCAGGCATTTCTAGTTTAAACAGAGGCTGTGTGGCTGCTGTCTTCTCTCTGCAGTGTACCCACTGGTCAGGGCCAGTGGGTAGGTTCACCCCAGGTAGTTCAGATTTTATTTGGCAAAAAATCTGCTTGCTGTTACTCAAATTGATCCTTACCTAGCATAAATATAACGACTTCTCAGTCTGCCTGCCACTGAGCAGTAAAGGCAGTGCTGTGGCATCCTTTTATTGTGGTTTAAGTGTGCACAGGCTCCCCTGTATGTAGGAGGGCAGCAGGCACAGTTTCTGCTGAAATGTGTTTGAAGTTAAAGGTCTCCCATGCATTGTCTCTGTGGCCATATTTCCCAAAGAACACTTTTTTTTTTAAATCACTTTTTTTATTATAAAAAATATTCTTTCCAAATGAGCTGCTATGACTACTAAGTAGTATGCTTTGTTCAGGCTACAGTTTCAAAGCAGCAACACTGATTCAGTGATAAAACATTAAAATCAGCAGCATGTCAGGCAGGGCAGCTGGCACAGATGCTTTTGTGTGTCAGTGTGTGCCTTTTGTTTTGTTGCTCTAGAAAGCCCTAAGTAAGGAAAAGCAAGGTGCACACCTGCATAGCTTCCTATATCATGATGGGGACTGCTTTTATTATGAAAATGGAGCATCTTCAAATGGAGTAAGATCTATCACGTTGAGAAAGAGGAGTTAGGGTTTAATGTCAAAAGGTCTTTGTGCATAAATTAAAATGTATGCAGTAAAACCCGTCACACGTTTCTCAAAGGCGTGGTCTCTTTCCTCTGAATTCAACAGCTGTGTTTGCTTATTTTAAATGAAAAATAGTTACGAACTTTGTACTGAAGTTGTAATTATGTCTGCAACCTAGGATTCTTGCTACAGCATTTTCTGACAGTGACATTCTCACTCTGTTGACATCAGCGCACTTGACCCCAGCCACCTGAATTTCACCCAGAGGCCTGAAAAATATGGGAACAAATAGGTAAGCAAAGATAAATAAACATTAAAATCTTGCTAGAGGTGGGTTGCTGCCATACTGTTTGGGCGAGCTTATTGACTGCTGGCCAAATCTGTCGACACAGGCCCCAGCTTCAGCTGGCATAGCAGTCTGTCTACCCTATATTGAACACTTACCTATAAAACAACTCATATTTTTCCCTAAATTGGGCCTGTGTCTAGATATGACTAATTATGTTTTCAACTATATTTGGTTTAGCATTCAGAGAAAGCCAGTATGTGCTGTGTGTTTAATTATTTTTTCTAAAAATCTCTTCAACTCCCAGGAGGAAAATTAAGGCAAAAATATGTGTCCGTGCACAATTTCTTTTTTCCCCCTCACTACCTATGTGATAGTTCAGGTAATGTTCATAAAAAGAAAAAAGTTTGTGTGAGAAAAGCTGTAGTCTTTAAAACTTCCACGTTAATTTATAACTTGACCAGCATTATAGTTGTGATTATTTCCTGTACTCAGTGTCTGGTGTGTTCATCCCACCTAGCATATTGCTCTCTTCCTGCCCCAGGGGCATGGGGTAGAGAATCAAAAGAGCAAAAGTGAGAAAACTTGTGAGGCAAGATAAAACCAATTTAAAAAATGAGGGGAATAGGTGAGGGGGGGTGTGAAGTGATGCAAAGTCACGCATCACTTCCCACAAGCAGAGCAATACCTAGTCAGCCTCCAAATAGCGGCTATTGTGGAAAGACCAAGTCCCCAGTTTTATTGCTGAGCCTGGCATTATGTGGCATGCAGTATCCCTTTGGTCAGCCGAGGTTGCTGTCCTGGCTGCCTCCCCGCCACAATTCCAGCCCCTTGCGCCCCCCAGCCTGCTCCCAGAGGGAGCAGAGCGAGGAACAGCAGAAGGCCTTCATGCCCTGCAAGCACTGTTCAGCAACACCTAAAACATTGGTACGTTATCAATGCAGTTATAGCAACAAGCCCACAATGTACAGGCTGCGATGAAGCAATGAACTCCATCCCAGCCAGACCCAGCATGCAATATTATTTAATTTAAAATAACATTTCCTCTTTTTCTGTATCATTTTTTCTCTTTTGCTAGTGCAGCTATTTGCTGTCTTCTTTGTCACCATTCTGTGCAAAGAACATTCCTCTTCCTGTATTACAGCCTCTTGAAGATTTTCTAATATTGCTGCCTTCTGCAAAAGACTTCTGCAGCCTCACGAGTGTATTTGTGCAGGCGGGGAGGGGAAGTGGGGAGTCATGTAAGTGTATTTTGAACTATGTAGGCTAACCAACAACTTGCATCCATGTTGCAGCTCAACATTCGCTTGAAGGAAACCAAATGTAGTATATGAGAAAACTTCACTGCTGTGCTCTCTCAAATTAGATTGACTGAGATGAACAAAGAACTTTCCAACCTAGAGGAGCTGAACCTGTACTGTAATTACATGCTGCTGCTTTGTGTATAGCTCAAGGTCATTTAAACTATTTGCTGACCTTTGATAAAATCTTAATTTTCTACTCATTTCATTGTATTTCATTCCAGCACTGAGCAACTGGAAAAGAGTGAAAGGAACGCAAATTTCCTTTTGTTTAGTGAAAATATTAGTACTGAAATAGGAAGAAGGAAAGCTGGTTTTTTTTTTATTTATTTATTGTTCTTTTTGTGTGTGTTTTCTTTTAGTTAAGAAAAAAGCATAAAGCAAGTGAGCATTTAGAAACCTAGGGTGGAAAAAATACTAATACTGATTGTCTTTAAGACCAGAGTAGACATTGCCTTAGCTAAGCTTGTCCCTTTAAGATTTCCTGGCATTATTCCTGATACAATTATGAAGGTGATGGGGGTGTTTTTCTCTTTATTTTATAAGGCCTGCTTTTGAATTAGTGTTCCTAAAACAAGAGATGTGTATATGTACTTGTGCTATTGCACGTGTATATAAGCAAGCGTGTGCTTTGTGCACTGATATTTTAAATCACTTTCCATTGCCTTCTAGGATTTTTTGTTCAACTATTAAAAAAAAACCTCAACCAAAAAAAAAAACCCCAACCAAAAAAACCTGAACTTAACCTTCCTTCATATAAAAAAAAATTGGAACATTAGCTAATTTTAGCCTATTCACCATCTTGCATCATGTCTCCAGTATTTCTGTTTCTCTCGCTCCTCATGTGGCTGTGAGAAGCAAGTCTTGCATGTCAGGCAGTTCCTCATCTTCAAGGGGAAAAGACTTGTCAAGCCTTCACACAGTAAACACACTTTTTTTAAGCAAGCCTGTCAGTAACTTGGAGGGGTTTGAGTTTTGCTTTGCGAAAAGTAATTCTGCTGATGAGGATCTCTGTTTTGTGGAAAACATTTGTCCCTCTTATGGGCTTGGAAAAAGGGTCGAAATTCACCATTAGTTTTGCTTTTCTGTCAAAGACTTCACTTGCAAGTAATTTCAGGTCTTGGCTAAACTAAGCACAAATATTGCCCATTAAATGTGTCCTGGCTTCTAGTGTCAGACTTCTTTAAAAGGTGGTTGATTCACTTCGCTGCGTGCAGAGTGTGAAAAAAACATGCCAGCATGTCTGCATGCAGCATGCTTCACGTTCTACCACGAGGAATATTGCTCTTTTATCCAGCACGGACATGTATGTAAGACCTTCCTGATGGGTTTTTCTTCTATATTGAGGGCTGCTACTGCAGAAATTACCTCAGATTAGCTTCTGTAAGCCGCACAGGTGAATATTTTGGGCAGTGGCATGATGCGTCGTCAACCAGTGTTTTTAATCCAGTGCTATAACTTTTAAAGCATTTCTTTATGCATTCATGAGTCTTCATGATGCAAAGATTGTGTCAGAACTTTGAAAGAAAACATGGGAATCGCAGCCAGAGAGTTAGAGCTAGTTAACGCATACAGCAAAGCAGCACTGTGCGCGGGTGGCCTTGTACATGGGAGGAAGCCATTGCTAGTAAAGGCACGTAAAGCTTGGGGTTCAGTAGACACCCCTCTTCTCCTTGTGCTACTTGTGCCTGTTGCATGGCTGCCTGCTAGTCAGGCACCGAGCTGTCGGGCTAAGCTGATCCGTGGGGAGGAAGATGTGAGGTGAGGGATGAGATGTGAGGATATGGGCCTGGTTTGAGGTAGGGGGATTGGGATAGGAAGACAAAGCTGATGGGGGCCAGATGCAGAGGAGTGGGGACCTTCATAACACCTTCCCAGAGGACGGGTGAGATGCGACTCTAAACCTTGCTTTTGGCTCAGTGTTGTTTGAGATTGTCCTTAGTGTGGGATGGAAAGTAAGAGGAGTGGTGATCCAGATATAGGTCAAAGATGATGTGTGTCAATGCCATGGAAGTGTAGAACACTGAAAAGTGCATTTCTGACAGGAACTGTGCTTTTAATGTTGGATCTCAGAGCAGGGGCCGCCATGGAAGGGCCCCTCGATGTCTCCCTCACAGCTCCTGTGTGGAGATGTTGGTCCTGTATTTCTGTGATTATTCCACAGAAGTTCTAGGGGTCAAACTTTGCCTGGGAGATGCAAAGAACAAAGAGGTACTAAGTATTGTACAGTAGGAACATTCTGGAAGTTCCTTGTCTACCCACAGGAACTGTTTTCTGGCCCTGTGGAGAGCCATGGGATTTTTGGTTTCGTGCAGCATTTCAAAGGGGAATTTCTGGCTGTGGACCTGTGCTGTTCCGAAGCCATCACAGCAGCAAGGCAAGTGACTTTTTTAAAAATAGTTTTATTTTTAATATAAAATGGATCTTCATTAACATGCAGGTGATGTTAATACGAAAATCTTTCTCTAGGAATCATATGGCCAGACAGGAACTGTTGGAAATGACAATACAGACAAATTATTATCAATTTGGTTATTCTGAGCAGCTGCCCAATTTGTCTTTGAAATAAATACCTGGAAAGATTATTTTTTTTTCCTAGAGAAATTCGACTACTATGAAACTATCAAAGTGTCTCTGTATTTCTGTCTGAGGATATTGTGAATATTTGCATTGCTCTTTTTTTTGACGCTATGGGTAACAGCAGAAGCAGCATGGATTAAACCTTCTCTTGCAGAGCATTGCACAGGCTATAATAGAAGCCTCTCAAAAGAAAAAAACCCATTTCTTTGAAAAACCTCAGAAGATATATTAAAAAAAGAAGCTTCATGCTTATGGTAAGGTAACCCTTGATAAAAGGCTACACAATATTAGCTCTCAAACCCCTCTTGAAATTAAATTAAATCCATTGAAATTCTGTAGTAGAGGCCTAACAAGTAATAGCTTTTATTCTGTTAGTGTGCCCTACTGGATCTTTTCCTTCCAAACCACCTGAGATCCTCCTCTTAATAGCAGAGGTGATTGTAGATATGTGTCCTAGAATTCAGAGTATTACAGCAGTTCAGCTGTCCATTTCACTTCTCGCCCTTTTCTAGGTAGGGGTGAACTCCTTATGCCACAGTACTGAGAATCTCAGAAGTTCTTTTTCTACCTCTTTCTGACCACTTGACTCCTCCTTGCCTTCAGAACAAAAATGACAACTGGCTTTATGAAATAACCTGTGATAGTACAGAGAGCAGTGCCTGTGTTTTGTAGGTGCCAGCAGCTCCCTCAGTGTTGGCTGTCCAGAGCCTTGCGTTCAGTACAACCTTCGGACAGGCTTCTGCCTGCATACCACTGCCAGCCCTTTCACTCACTCCTACAGCTGTGTCTTTATCAATCCCACCTGGGAAGGAGAAGGATAGAAATGGTGATGAAAAGACAAGGTTTTCTCTTTGTGAGCTTAAGTGGGGTGGGATGGGAAGCACTCACCTGTCTGCATCAAATAGCTGTGTTGTGTTACAGCATCAGGCATTTTGCATGTGCAAACTGACTCTAATCGCAACAGGTTGATATGTTTTTCATAATGTGCATACTATGTCCTGTATATTTCAGGAAAAAACAGGAATATATTTTATTATGCTGGGGACTCTTTTGAAGCATTACAGTTAGAGCACTATCATTTCCCTGTAATTTCCCAGTATAAATCACCTCATCTCATTGTAATATCTTTGGTATCAGTGTTTTCTTCTGACCCTCTCACATTTCTGTTTTTGCAGTGCTGCAGTATGTGAAACACTTGTTATTACAGAAAGTGATGATACTGAAGAAATAACAAGACTCTACAGCACAGATAGTTGTGTCAATAGGTATGTGAATTAAAGGGTGGGAGGGGAGCTGGCGGTAAGAGAACTGGCACTTTACAGTAACGTTGACTTCCTCTATACAAATTTTTGCTGTTTTGAAGTTTGAAGATTAAAAATACAAAGGGATGTCTTGCTTATGGGAACCTTCCCCCTCCCTTGACAGTATCTGATAGGCTTGTTACCAAAAAAACAAAGGTTTGTGTGAAATTATGCTTATGCCTGTGGCTAGATGTATGTTGTGCTGTTATTGGGCTCACTAATCTTAATCACATCTTGACACACTCCCTTGTCAAGGAATCTGTGTTTACTTTGGAAAACTGACCTGAAACATAATTTTGCAAGCAGAACCCTCAGTAGAACATGATATGAGCATACGGAATCCTAGCAATATTTGAGACTGAAGATGCTTTAGTTCCTTGACTGTCAGCAATTTGCTTGAGGTCTGAAGGAGCAGATTAGTAGTGTGGCAAAGAGGTGTTCTCAGTCCCCAGAGACAAAGCTATGGGTTATATGGCGTGACAGAACATCTACCACACAGTCCATGGACAGCCTGTCTGTGTCCTGGTCTTGAGATGCAGGTATGACCTGGTCTTTTCCTGTACTGCATGATGTCAAGTTGTATAACAGCTGTAGGCAGCAGTGGATACTTATATTTTTGGAAACAAAAAAATACTGGAAATATTTTTATCTCCAAAGCCTCATATTAAACAGGCAGGAAATATCTATATTTATGCATCAAAAAATCAAAAAAGAAAAGTGAACTATAGGGCCAAAAAAAAAAAAAAAAAAAAAAGCAAACATCGCATTAATTATGGAGCTCTGGCTTTTCGGAAAAAATCAATACATTTAATGTGCCCCAAATGAACTTCATGGAAAATTCTGCCAACTGCTTTCAGTTATAGCTGTTTAACTCTAGATATTAAAAGAAAGGTGGATTTAGTTATTGATTCATAACCATCCTCAAAATTCACTGTCCAAGTGTCCACAAGATGTAATGTCACTTTGGAGTCCTAGCATTTCAGAGCTAACTTGTTAATTATGCAGAGAATAATTAGGAGATACTTATGTCTGTAATCTTTTTTGTCAGCTATGTAGATATTTGCAACTACAAAACTTTGATTTTCTTTTTTTTTTTTCTTTCCATAGCATTTGAATGCCAGGCATGATGTATAGAAAAATAGATTATTATATTTTTGCTCTTCATATACACAATTTTAAACATCATGAAGCATTCAGCTAGTGCAATTCATTTGGTTCTTATTTCAACCCACTGGTTTCACCTTTTCTTTTCAGTCCTTCTCCCCATCCCACTGTGAGAGGGAGTGGAGAGGAGTGAATGAGCTGCTGCAAAGTACTTAGTTGTTGGCTGGGCTTAAACCATGACACAGAATCCTCAGTGAAAGTATGGTGGTTGGTGTGTACATGTGCTCATGTGTGCATGTGCACACATATGTTGGTGAAAAGCTCTATCAGTCCTACTCTGTGCTGCAAAAATAATTTTAAAGTGTCCCTCTCTCTCCCTGAAGCATCCTGGGGCTAATTCCAGAGATCAGGAGAAAACATAAAGGTGGGAGGCAGAAGGCAGAAGTATTTATGCATAAACCAGAAGGGGGGGGGGAAAGGTTTTTTAAAAGAAAAACTAAAAATAAATGCAATGATACTGCTTATCTGTATCTTTTATCTTTTCTGCCCTTCTCTTCCTGTAATACAGTTTTAATATGTTCACAAAGTTGATTTGAAACATGCCACCATGTGAAACTATAGAGCATTATCTCAGTGATACCAAAAATTATGTAGGTTTCAATGGGTTCTGAGTAAAAATAACAAGAGATAGGCTTTTTAATCTGGAGAGCTACTTGTGGAATGAAATGTGTGTGTATACATGTGTGTATGTGTCTGTATAGACATATACAAACAATTATATAAGTGTCAGCAAAAGCTGCTCAAATACATGCTGATAGATCTCTAGTGTTTATTGGGTGCATTTTAAATGCAGTTTTTCTTTCCATATGGACTGTATTTTCAAGCTCCTTTTCTTTCTGCCCTTCACGTCATTGGAGTATTCATTTTCTTTATACGGAAGACCAGCAGGAGGTCTGTAAAATGACTTTTTTTGTAATAAGGACTAGAGGATTTGGCCTATAGTTTTAGTGTAGATGAAAGAAATAATGGATTTCTTTGAAAAAAACAAGGAAAATCAGGACCATTCTGTCCAACACTACATCATTGTTTTCAGTAATTGCCTTGTATGGGTTGCAAGTCTTTCCACTTTATGTAAATACATTAACTTCTGAAAATCCCTTATAGCTGTGAGATGGGGCCTTTTGAAGGTGTTCTTTTGAAGGTTCATGGGTCTCTTAAATACACATTTTTTTTCTTGAAAGTAAATCTTGTAGACTCCCTGTCACAAATCCTTCTTGTTAGGAATTCAGCTTGAAGAACTGTTGGAATTTCAATATCAGGTATTTCAAACAAATACATTTAATGCCTCAATACATGTTCCTTTTGGTCACTTACTGGCTCTAAATAAGAAAGGGAACCTCTGATAATTTGAAATCTATTTCTAGCAACCCTTTGAAGAAAAAACCCAAAATCTGAGGTTTTTATAGTTACTCCTGGAAACTAAAGAAAGAGAAAGTAACTGTAAGTAAACTTCCAATTTTTGAAGCTGTTGAAAACAAAAAAACCCACCCAATAGTACAAAAAAAAAAATCCCCAGATTCAGAAAGCAACTTTCCATACCTTCCGCAAGCACTTGGTGAAATTCTTATGGTTCCTATTTATGCAATGGTGTTACAAAATAACCTAGTGAGGGGATGAAGGCACGGACTCCGGTGGAAGATCGAAGACGTAATTTATTTGCTGGCTGCGTTTATATATCTTCTGCTGACAGAAAGGTTCCACTTGGCTACAACTAATTGGTCATTCTTATCTGTTTGCGCCTTAAACTATACATTTCATTTGCTACCTACTACTGCCCGCGCAACACTATGTAATATAGCTGTTAACCCTTAACTTGGCATCTTCTCTTCGTCCTTGCTCCGGATTCACTCTTGTTCATGTACATCTTTTCCCTCTGGGGCCTTCTTCTATCAGCTCCATGCAGTTGTGGCCTCCTGTCTCTGCTAGGAATGTCCCCACAACCTAGGCTAGCAAAGCTCTGAGGATATCATCTGCCTCTATCCCTTCATTAGAGCAGGGCTTCACGGTTGCTCACAGCCCTTTCTAATCAAGTTTGACCCTGGGATGGACACTCCACAGCTGCTTTGGGCAGCTCATACTATTGGATGGCTGAGCTTGTGAAATTTTGGCTGTTAAAGTAGAGTCATATTTTTGCTTGATGTGATTGGTGACTGTTGTTCCTTATTCTTTCATTTTGCACCTCTGAGAAGCATCTGACACCATCTTCTCTATAACCACCCACCAGGTAGTTGAAGACAGCAGTAACATCTCCTTTTAGGTATTTTTAATTTGCTGCTTCATCATGTGCTCCAATTCCCTAGATTTTTATAAATAAGACAAACAAGAGGTGCAAAACTGTAACAGAAAACAATGCAATAACACTCCTAAATAGAGGAAATAATTCATTATAAGCATATCTGTCATTATCAGTTTGAGCTGTCAAGTGAACAGTCATATTTGAGTTTTCTATAGTGAAATTCTAATCTAGCAGATTTTATTGATCACAGGACAAACAGTCTGTTTTACACATTATGCAGGAGTGAGGCCATAAGGTTTTGAAGCAGTTACATCTGAATTTCTTTCTGTAGCTAAAGTATGGCTATTTTGTTTGATATAATTTTGAAAATTCTGATATGCTACAGTGCAAAGGTTTTGTAGGCTACAGATCTGGAAAGAGAAAATCTACTTTTATAGATTGGATATGGAGAAAAAAATACAATCTCAAGAAAGCACCTTAATAAAAGCTAACCTTTTTACTCAGTCTCTCTGTACTTGTGGACTTAAGGAAGTACATACCACGTCTTAGATTTAAAGCCTTTAGCTATAGGACAATTAAGGGAGCAGTTAGATTACTGGAAAGCTTCTCTGGCTTATGTTGAATTGTTACAAGATTCCTATAGTTCAAGGACACCGTCTTGTTGTTAAGAAAACCAGAAGTGAACTTGCTTCTTGAAGTCCAGCCACATTTTTACAGTCAGGATCTCCAGGAAGGAGAATCATAAATCTGGAATGTTATAAAATATTCTCCCATAATTCAAAGTCAAGCTATAAATCTGAATTACCAGGTCTCTTGCTAGATATGAATTTTCTCTGGTTATTAGAGCTTAAAGCTTCCAAGAAGTGGCCCTTTAAATGCTATCAACATTAATTTTAGCAGCAAATGTGAACATTAACCTTGCTAAGCTGGGCAGTAGGAGTTACTTAAAAGTAGTATATGATCAATGGTTTTTTAAGTAACATGGAACATGAAACATATTCCATGTTACACAAATGCAGAACATGTAAAATATCTTATTAGCCTGATACTCTTTCCATCTAAAACTGATAACTGTTTTGAAAATTCATGTGTGTGCATACTCATGTACACGTTCCTATATACACAGGATCCTGTGTATCGTTGCCCCTTTGAAACACTCCTTGGGATTCCCTAAATGTCGATAGAGCCAAGTGTAGAGCACATCAACCTGGCACTTAAATGGAGTTGGATATAGTGAAGCACATTGTACCAGCATTCATGCTTTCTCTGCTGAGATTATTACCAACATCCTGCTTTCATCTGCAGTGCTCTGAGTCATCACCAATTCTTGCTTCATGATCTACTTTCCTCCTCTGCTCTACTCCTCCCACTTCCTTCCCACACACATTTGCATTGTTCTTCCAGAAGACCTGTGCTGCATTGAGCTGGATTAATCAAAGCATGCATTTCCCTGAACAGTAGTATGGTTAGGTGACATCCGGTGAAAAAAGAAAGATGCTGTCAGTGCTTGCCCCTAGCTTAGGCGAAGGACAACATAGATCTCTGTGCTAGTAATACAGTATGTCTTCCAAAGGTGAAAATGTTCAGATTATTCCAAAGAATGCTGCAGAAATGGCCATAAACAGCTATGGCTTTCTAAACATAGAAAACCCAACCTCACTCCTCATTAGCTGGTAAGGGAAGGATGAGATACTAGCAACTGTGTGTACAATAGGTAGATTGAAATGTGTAGTTAGACTGCTAGCCAAAACACACTGAGACGTAACATGCATCCTATCGAACGCACTGCTAAAAAGTGGTCTTAGGGAGGGCTATCTAAGGGACCATTTTGTTCTGTACAACATGTTCAAGTCCTGTCTTGTCAATTGGAAGCCATCAACAAGCTGAAAAAGCAGCTGGGGCCCAGGCAGAGTGAGAGATGTGCTCTCAGCAGTTGAACTGGACAGAACTTCAGATTTCTGGACACTTCTGGTAACCCCTCCACTGCCCTGGAGCAGGGATCATTGGTCCTGCAGGACCTGGGAGTTGGTGTCATATATGCTTTAGTTCAGTGCAAACTTCACATCATCCAATGTATCATGACAAGAGCTAAGAAACCAGCTTATCAATTTTGGAAGGACCTGAGGCAACAGGCTGAAAAAGTTTTACTGAATCTTGAAAGTAGTCTTTAGATGAGAATTCGCATAGTATTTATCTGTCACTGTACTTTTCTACTTTGAATAAGAAACTGCTGGCTCCTGTGACACTTCAAATACAAAGCCAGACTGGTGACAAGGAGCTTGGTACCTCTGATGTACACAATGAAATCAGAGATATTAATTAGATTGTCCCCAAAGGACCAGTGTTTACATCAAAACAATCCAAAGGTAAGAAGGCATGCACTGACATAAAAGTTGTCAATATGTTAAACTGAGGTTGGAGAGTGTGGGTTTGGATATTGATACCACTGTTTTCAGCTTCCAGAATATTTCTTAACTTCAGGGACATCAAAATGCAGAAAGATCTCCAGAAAGTCCATCTTCAAAGAGATCTACCAGAGACAACATGCGTTGCTTTACTGATGTATCTTGGATTTCACTTAGCCAGAAAAGAAGGTTATATTCAGGCTCCAGTGATGAATTTTGCAGCTCTGCCCCATTGCTGCACCTTGGTAATTATCATACAGGAACCAGAAAGTGAAACTGGCTTGGAAAGCTGAGTGAGAGCAGCATCACTTTGCAGGCCAAGCTGAGGCAAATTCGAAAAGCAGCAGTGAGGAGTTTTTGCTGTTTTTCGGATATATCAACTTCAATTACAGTTTTTGGAGGCCTGATAGTCTTAATCTGACAATCTGGAAAACGCTGCTGCTGATCTTTCATGGTGTAATTGACAGTAAAGGCATTAAATGTATCTAATGTTCCAGCTAAACAAAACTTGCTTCCAATAAATAACATATTGATAAATGCAGCATAAAAAGCAGTACTAGTCATATTTTAAGTGGGTATTTGCTTGGATTTAAAATAGATAATCAATTTGACAGGGCAATTGGTTTATGTTTTTCCATTTGAGCTTTTACTTCCTCAATAAACAATTTTAAGAGGTTTTGAAGATTGGCGTATATAATTTATAAGACTGGTTTTGCACAATCTAACTATTGTAGATCATGCAAAGCAAACTATTTCTTTTTCTTAATTAAGTTGAATGTTAACAAAAGCATAAAACTCTTTAAAGTAAATAGATAGGTAAAGATGCACGATCTTCAGAGTTCACATGGCTAGATGGTTGTGCAAGGAATATGTACATTTTCAGCTTCTCAACTTTCTAACACTGAGCTAGGACATATGTCAGACTTTCTCAAAACCACTTTTTCTACTTCCTGTTACCCCTTGGAGCAGAGCAGAGGCAACTGTGGAAACAGCAGAGAAAAGCTCTTCCCACCTCATTTTGGAACTTCTCTTTTCTCACCCTGGTTGTGTTCCTCATGCAAACAAAAGGGAATAAAGCCTGAACTCCCCACCTCACCCAAAGTGCCTCAGTCAAAGGTTTGACTGGAGCTTGATTTCCTCGGGACTGGTATTTGGCACTCTCACTGCCTGAATATTGTAATAGTGTGCAAAAGATTACTTCCGGGAAGTGTAAGTCTGACCTTAAATATTGATGATTTAAGAAGGTGAGCTACCTGTGAACAGTAGTGAGTTTAGACATTGGAAGGTATTTTTTCAGGCAGGTGTGGGGAAACCTGAAGAAAGGAAGGTTTCAAGGCGAGGAATAGCACAAAGGATTTTCTGGGTCAGAGACAGTGGAGGGCAGGCTGGGCTTATTTTGAACACGATAATCATGTGTCTAAATTTTGTTCCTGTTTACAGTAGAAGAAGAAAAGGAAAATTAACAGATTAATTGCTTTTCTTAGCAAAACTTCTCTCTGAATTTGTATTTTTTCATAATGGTTGGTTTCTTCCACCTAAAATGACAGGAGGAGGGGATAAAATCTGTCCGAAACTTCACTCCTCTAGAATGTGTTTCCAGTGATCACTGTGGACCTACTTACTGAATATCAGCAAACTGAAAATGAAGCTGGGATCTCAAACTGAGATGAAGTTGATGTCTTTGTCAGTACACTTTTGTCTGAAGGACAAACCTGAATTTTTGTTTACCAGTTTACAGGCTTGATAGACTGACTTTGCTCTAGGAACTGTAATGTTTAGCTAACAAGTCTGTCATTTCGTTTGTTTGTTTCTGCATAAAAGCACTTTTAAAATAATGCCTCTATATTTTAACCCAGAGTTTCATAAACTCTAAAGTGGATCTTCTTATGAGTAGATGACACACAGAGCCTCTTGCTAAATAATTATTGCATGGAGTTTCGTCTTCTGTGATATTTCCTAACTTACTGACTCTGGGAAATAACACTTGTTACAAAGCAGAAAGAGGATGTGCAAATATAGTGTGCTGATCTTGGGAGGGGGAGAGCACATCACATTACATTGGTACATCAGCCTGAGTTTGATATTGGAAAAAATGACCTATTCTTGCTGTGCCAAAATTTAGGTTGCTAACCTTTTACTACTTTTTAGAACAAACTGAAGAAATAATAGCAATACTAGGCCTTTTTATTTTTTCCCTTTGACAGAGATTAGATTTTTGGCACTGTACACGTGAGCACATATAACATTAGCTATTGTGACATTGTGATATTTCTTTGAGATACGTGAAAGGATTTTTTTTCTTGAACTGAAGGAATCTGATACTGTTTTAACCCAGTTGTGATTCAGTTGTTACACAGTTTGAGAATTCTAGGTGTTTTGGGAATATGGACTGTTCCAACATGATAGATTGCAAGCTTTCCCTCCTACTCTTCCACCATCCTCTTTTGGCTGGTTTTTTGGCTACTCCATTGTGCTTCATGCAGTAAATGAATTGTATGTGTTTATAAGGTCCCAGGAATATGTTTCTTGAGCTTTTCTAACACAAAATAGCCAATTTGTGCTAAATGTCTTTAAGTGTTTATTACAAAATATCCTACAGTGATATAGAAATAAGCTATAAAACAAAAATAATGAAACAAATCTTTTTATTTCTGAGTGTTTAATTTCCCTATGCTGTCTTTTCTTTTACCTGTCTTTAAATCACTCAAGTATTTACTTGGCACTTTGCCACAGTTTGTCTCATACAAGAGCCTACTGTTTACCTGGCTGTTACTTTAAAAGCATATATTTCTAATATTTCTGCACCTCTGTTTGCTGACTTTAATTATGCCCCTTAATAAGAGGTGATAGAGAAGCATTTGAAATTGCATAAATGACTTTATCTAATACTCATTTAAATCCTTTAAATGAAATTAAAATGTTTGCTTAATTGAGTCTATCTTTTGCTCAGATTTACCTATTGCATTTCTCATTCAGACCAGACACCTGCCTACCCAAGTAGGGGGATTTGCACAGAACTTTCTGAATACTGTAGGATTTTGGAAAAGGCCATATTAATATTTATCTAAAAAGACCAGCCCGACTGTCTTAATTTTTTCTTGAATAATCTAGTATTGTCTTCAGTTTTTCTCTTCCATTGTAGTCTTTAATCTGCAGTAAGTGCTTTTTGTGCCCCAGGACAAATAACATTCTTGATTAAAAGAAAGGATAAAATCAGCTTGGAGGTAGCAGACAAAATGAGAAAGCTGGTAGTCTGGTAAATTCGTATTTAATGTAACTATTATTGTAGGCAACTAATCAATTCGAAATATTTTGTCCATGAAGTACGTATAATAGGCAGCAAGTAACCTTTTTCTGTGCTACTGAAATGCATGTCATATATTTTTTACTTCTGTCCTGTCCCCTCATTCCCCATTTCTTACCTGTATTGTGAATATTATTATTTTCTTTTAACTTTGACTCATCTTATGTCAGTCAAGGAAGATGGGTGGTAAAATCAGATTCTTTTATCACTTCTACTAATGGAGCAAATAAGCAAGGTGCATGGACTTTCACAAGACTTCATAGAACATGTTTCTGGGACAATACTTTAAAAAAGTATATTTCAAAATGTATGTCCCAGGATGTAGCTTCCTGGGATTTTTAACGTTACGGAAGTGTTTTGGTGATACATAAACTTCTCAGAAAAGGTTGTTTTGCTTGTAGTGAACTGTTTTTCAATCTTTCCTTCTAGGTTTGATAACTTTTTCTGTAAAGAAGCTTTGAAATTACTGCCTGTTCTAATTACTTTGTTGTTTTTTGTAGTGTGAAAAACAAAGACAGCCAGTATATCTTTGGACAGACTTTTTCTGAGTATCAGCATTATGAACATTTTAAGATGGCTTACAGTGTGTGTGTGTGTGTGTGTGACATATAAATTGAAGAGCTTACAGGCAGGGAAACTGAGGGAGAGAGATGTGACATAGACCCTGATGTGCAAGGTAAGTCTATGGGATCAGTCTGGTTTCTTAAGTGTTTCAAATTAAAAGACGGATATTATGAGCTGAGATTATAAAAATCTTCTGGACTCTTTTAGCTTTATAGCAGTAGTTTCTTGACAAGCCACTGAGGAAGAAGTAATGCCTGCCATGTGCTTTCTTTGGAGACTTCTATCTAACCCATTTGGACAGCCCCAGAGAGAAAAATAATGTCAAAACATGGAGAAGGGTAAGAGATGTGCTATCAGAAGATGACCGACAGCATCACTGTAAGCAGATCAGCCTTCTAGGTAAATATTTGTGGTTTATGCTTGTAAATACCTTGCTCAAAGGCATTTTTGTGTTTCCATACCATAATGACTGCAATCAACTGTGGGAATGTATTTCTATCCCAAAAATAATCATAGTTTGGATGTTAGGAAAGTATTTGATATAAAGTTATGCTGTATCTTATTGGAAAAATGAACACAAATACTCTTGGATATAAGCACTGCCACGTGACAGATAACAAAATGCTGGGAGGACTTGCAGACCACAGCTAATTGTGTATGATGACAAATTTGGCATCCTAGGTGGGAAGCAGTCTGGGTGGAAGCAAATCACTGTGTTAGAAGCAAACAATACAGAAGTTAATGTCACAGAAGACAGTTACTGGGGAAAAACTGAAAATGGACATAAAACCTGCGGAAAGCAAGCTGGTCCTCGTTTGTGACACTGACTAAGCAGCAGTTAGCTCAGAAGTATGATATTGTGGAAAGATAGCAGAAAACAGAGGTTCAGAAGCCCACCCTGACAGTCGTCCTGGTTTGCTTTAGCTAAAGCTGTGCTTCAAAAAAAAAAAAAAAAAAAAAAAAAGAGAGAGAAAAAAATCCCCACCCTGTTTGGTTATTTCAGGCACTAGCTTCGGAATGAACAGGCATGTCTTTAAGTATGCCACAGAGCACACAGGAAACAACATCCAAGAGGTAAGGGAATGTCCTGTGAACTGCAGTGAAGTATGAGTGCCATTTTGTAACCAAAATGGAAATACTATGGGAAAGATTGTTTCTGTTGGCATTTTCTTCTTTTTCTGTGTGGGCTCTTTTGTGTTGGCTGGTGTTATCATTGCTTTGACTCTAGTTCTGTCAGGCCTTCTGCAAATATGACACAACTATGACTTTCTGTATGTTATGTTATAGGTAAGGCAGCATTTACTGCAAAGTGTCATATAGTCATGTATAATTTTGCATATAATTTGTGAAAATTAACTAGCAGGCACGTGCGGGAGATACGGACAACACGACAACCAATATGATTAAATGCTGACACTTTATTGAGCCCGAATAGCTGTTTATATAACCTTTCTAACTGTCCACGTGAACTCTATACAATCCCGATTGGCTAAGTCCACTAATGCACGCACATAAATACAGCTCATGATAGGCTTAAGCTTTCAGTACCTGCGAAGGCTTTATTAGTCCTAAAGTATGCAGAGTTTCTTGTTACATAACCAGGAGTTGTCTTTCTCAAGCTAACTCCCTCATTCCACAGCAGCAAATATTCTTTAAATAACCTTATCACTAGGCCGTGGTGCCTAACTCAGACTCTTGCCATTGACATGAGTCCCGGATCGCTCATATGTCCATTTTGTTCCAAATAGTCCTCCACAGGCACATCTTCACTAGTAGAAAGCAATCATAGAATCATAGAATAGTTGGGGTTGGAAAGGACCTTAAGATCATCTAGTTCCAATCCCCCTGCCATGAGCAGGGACACCACACACTAAACTATGTCGCCCAAGGCTCTGTCCAGCCTGGCCTTGAACACCGCCAGGGTTGGAGCATTCACAACTTCCTTGGGCAACCCATTCCAGTGCCTCACCACCCTCACTGTGAAGAACTTCTTCCTTATATCTAATCTAAAGTTCCCCTGTTTAAGTTTAAAGCCATTACCCCTTGTCCTACCACTAGAGTCCCTAACAAAGAGTCCCTCCCCAGCATCTTTGTAGGCCCCCTTCAGGTATTGGAAGGCCGCTATGAGGTCTCCACGAGCAAGTAATTGGTTTTGCTAAAGGCAGGGTGGATTTGGTAAAGGTAATAGGACAGATGCTGCACAGAAGGAGCTTGTTTAGTACCTTCAGCTGAGGTGATAGTCCTATTTCACTGTGATTGTGCAGAGCACAGCTTCCTGCCTGGCATTCACTTCATTGCTTTTTAAAGTCGTATTTGCTCATTTGCTGAGACAAAGTCATATTAGTGTCTATAAGAATCTAGAAGTTAGTACTAGAGAAATGAAACTGGAAAAAAGGAATATCAGGCTAAGAGAAGGAAAAATATGCCGTTGTTGAAGGGCTCTTCTGAATGAGAGATCAACAAGGAGTGGTCCATGGGCAGCAATTATTCAAATAAATGTTCTCTCTCCTTTTCATTTTCCCCTTTAAACTGGATGATGGAAGGAATCAAAGAAAAGACACAATGGGTAAGAATGATTATTTGATGTTTCATAATGTAAAGTGAACTCATTCACTGTGCAATTTTTGAATGCCATATACAAAGCTAAATCCTGAGCTGTTCTCAGCATCCAACATTCAAAACCATGAAGAGAAGATGTTCAGCACAAATCTGACTGTGTGCTTTTGGGTGTGCTGCCACCATCTAAGGGCAGAATATTGTAAGGGGGCATGTTAGAACTGTTCCAGAATACCCATTTCAGAATAACTGTGCCTTGTGTTACCCTGGAATGATTTTATGTGTAAGCAAGAAATAAGTGTGTGGCACTTCTGAGAGCTTTTCATAGACTTATTGCTCATTTTGGTCCAGATAGTGCCTCAGGGATACCAAAATATGATCCCTGTCCTGAGCAGGTACAGCATAAATCATGCAGGCAACCTATGAAGCAAAGATGTCAAATTGTCATTGCCTGAGGGTTGATAGCAGTATGCCTGCACAAAGAGCTGTATTGTTTACTCTTGACCTTAAAATAATTTGATCCAATATGACATATTAAATAAAAATGTTTTCTTTCTTTAAGAAATAGTTCTTGGCGATTGTGAACAAGCCAGAGAAAGCATGTACAAAATAGATTTCTTAGCAAATATTCAACAACAACAGAGTATTATAACATATATTCTCTAGTATGAATAATGTTTTCACAGTAAGGCTGTCAAATTAATTTTACAGGATGAAATGCATTACAGAAGTAGTTTCCTTGATTTAAACAGAGTTGCCTTTGGGATGAACTTATCCTGTGTCTATTAGGGCTTTCTAAGGTGTGTGCCTTCAGATTCTTTGGAACTGCTTAATTCTGATGTGCAGCCATGCTGAATATCAGTGTAACTGAGCTGAGCTGTAAGAGCTGACTTCCATGCAAGGAAAATTAGGCAAAGCAAAGAAGGTCTGCGTAACTTTAAGTCCAAGTGATGTATGGAGTATGCAGAGAAATTATGATGATGATTTTTTTTGTTTAATTACATGCTCTGTACTTTATTCTTTCAAGGCCTCTGGACAAGAAGAGGGCAAAGGTTGATTTTCAAGAATACATTTCTTGAGAAAACTAATTTATGCAATATTTTGTAAAAACACATTAACATAAAAGCATCAAGTTTAAGTACAGGTGGAGAACACCATTGCCTGAATCAAAAAACAAAACCAACAACAACCAAATCCAGCCAAACAACCCCTACAATCCCCTAAATGTAGTCCAGTTAAAATTCTTTGTGATGAATGCCAAAGTGACACCATATTGACTTCGAAAATCTGGACTTGGAAGTTGTGTTGGATGAAGAATATGAGTGCCCTATTGTTATTTGGCTTAACTCTTGGGGAAATGAACACAGAGTGGAAATGAGCATAAATATTTTACAGGGATACTTGCAGGCTATATTCATAGAGGAAATTGTATGAAATTGACAACTTTCAGTCACAGTTCCTGTAGCACTGAACACAATGGAATGATACAGTTTGGGTGGCACAGGCCCAGTAAGTGTTAGTGTGCAGGGTAAGTGTGACTGTTATTTGATAGCTGATGGCAGATACAGGATGGCCCAATCTCTTGGGGGCAGTTCGCAACAGTCCAAGTTGGAACACATATATTTGGCTTATGGCTGTATGAACCCGCTGCTCATGCCCTGGTTACTGCTACACTTGCCTTTCCCTCATCTTTCCAGTCTGTTTCCTCTTACTCCTGTGGTTCCAGGCTGAGAGAGGGAACACTCTGGGGTGCAAGAGGTGAGTCTCAAAGTTGCTTATAAGGATGAAGAGTCCATGTTCTCCCAGCCTCTAGGGTAGATAGTGGTGGTTTTTGTGGCTGTTCTCTAGTTTTCTCTACCCTTTATTGAAATAGGAACCAGCTCCTTGGCTTCTACCCAAAGAACAGTATGGGACTTTTTTAGCTTCATTGGCATATGATGGAGTTGTTCTGGAGCAGAGGTGATGTGTGCTCCTTCCTCCCCCTCGCCTTAGACAGACACAGATGTCATCGATGCTCAGAGGGAGGAAAGAAGACAGGAGTCTGTACTGAAAAAAGCAAGATGCCACACATCCTGAACTGCCTCTCAGCAGAACTATCGTAGAGCAGGTAGCTATGGAGAAGTGCTTATGTTTATCTGGCCTATGTGGGCACCTTTTTACACTCCAGCTGTTGCTCATCCTTCCCCTTAGATGTATTAAAAAGGCTGTGGACCCTTTTTGCAGGTTTCCCACTTGAATGCAATTTCATTCCCTGTGAGCTCCTGCAAGAGTAAGTACAGCCCAGGCTGTCCATTTGGTTTTGTTTGAAAGTTGGTGAAATACTCTGCAAAAGGAAATCTTACACAGAATCTAGCATGTTCAGCTGAATTTTCTCTTCCTCTTCCCTGCTTTTGCCTACATAGTGTCATAAGATCTGGCCAAGCAGGATCACTGCAAAGTGCCTTCAGAAGAAAAGATGTGACATGCTTTGTGTAGTAGTGCTTGAGGATCATGCCATGCCCAGTGAACTCTATAATCTGATGCCTTTGTGCAGCACAACTTACAAAACCAAGCTACGGACATACTTCCTGGTAGAAATGAAGGTGGCAGTGACTGTGGAGGCCATCAGAGATTCTGATCTAAGATTGTTTGGGATTTGGGCAGACCTTTTGCACTAAGGTCAGTCACTGAGTAACTACAGCATTTTTGCCTGATGTTATGAGAGATTATGCAGGAGGATGGGCATATGTATTGTTTCGGGGATCACAACTCCTTGCTCCAATGCTGCAGTCTCATTAGCAGTGAGAGGACCAGACTTCCCTCCTGGTTTATACAGGGGGACAATTGACTAGGCCTAGGGCCGAGACTCAGCCCTGGGGTCAGGAATAGTTGTCTTTTCCCTTCTCCTATTTAGGGAAATGGTGTATGGCTGGCACTGAAAAGTTCATCTGTGCTGAGACTCCTCATCTAACTCCAGTTGCTCTGCTGAGAACAGAGGATATGGGGTTAGAAAGGAAATACTTCCTTGCCAGAGGGGCACTCTTGGTTCAAGGGCTCGGATCAAATGCTCTGAGCATTTGTGGGACCTAGCCAAGGACTACAGAGGTGGGAAAGAAGGAGAATTGGCTCAGCAGGGTTGCTGATACCTTTGTAATAATCTCCTTATTCAACCATCATTATTCGCATGTGGGACATATGTGTCTTGTAAATCAATGCAAATAAAAAACTGTGAGAATTTTCACTGAATCTTTCCATAGAATAATTTGATTTTTCTCCCTCCGTATATCTGTTTCAGAAATAAATTGCAAGGATAGACTATCTGAATATACAGACTCTAACAGTATATTTCTTTGTGACTTAATTTCACTCTCACAGTAAAGCCAAGCTTTTTTTGGCAACCGTCAATCAAAGCCAGTTGTGATGTATTTTAGGTGTTGAAGCTGATTATAGCCTGCATATATCCATGTAAATATTAGCTAGATTGCTAGTTCTGAAATGCAACTTGTTTTATGTTTCTGTTATTTCTTGTGAGTTTGTTTCATTTGTTGCTTGTCTTTCCATTTTCTTTGTTTTAAAGTTTTAAGCTAGATCTGGGTGGTTGATTTATCTGCAAATATATAGTAGCTTCAGCATAAAAGTATTTTCAAATGGCATAATTAGTGTCATATAACAAACATTTACGTCTTAAACCACTTTAAATTAGTATAATATTAATCTATTTTCTGATTATGATTTCAATGTATTTTAATGCAAAATTATGTGAATTGCTTCATACTGATATTTGCAAAGTTTTGGTATGAAGCAGGAGGCATATATTTGTGTTATCTTCCAAAGGCTTCGGATGTTAATTGAGAGGGAAACTGATTGTTATTTGCACTTCATATTTTTAAATTTTATTGCAGTTGTAATATAATTACCCTTTGAGCTAGTATTTAACTGCAGAGAATATGATAATGTAACAAATTCCTGTATTGTGAAATAGGTGAATCAGACAAGAAAAGATTTGCTTCTTACAGGTGGCTTGGATTGATTTATTTGTTTTGTTTTTTTGTTTGGGGGTATTTTAGCTCTTTTTATAATTTATAAAAGAATGAGATTTTCAAAGAGACAGGTAATTTAAGAATCTACACGTTTTTGTAATGTCATTTTAGAAAGCCTTAACAATCAAATTGATGGTTTTGGTTTTGCTTCTTTCCAGCACAGGGGAAGTATGCCTCTATAGTTATGCACTGACATAATTATTTGGCTGATTAAAGATTAAGGCTGTGTCCTGAGAAAGGGTTTATTTTAAAAGCCCATTGCTTAATCTGCAGTAGAGTAAATTAATTCCCTTCCACTCCCCCAGAAGAAGAGGTTCAGTCTGCAGCTTTTGATAAATTAATAGATTATGGTTACACCAATGTATTTACACCCCATATATTATTTCCTATTCGTGGCCTACCCAGAATTACTCACAAATGTTTTTAAGGCTATTAGAACACATGAAGTCTTTTTCCAAACATAAACTGCAGTCTTCTTCCCAAGGATAAACCCAAAATCCAAGCTCATCCTTCTGTACAATCCCTCATAAAGCATCGGGCAAAAAAGATACGCAGTGTGCACTGTAGAAATTTCCCCTTTAAACAGTCTTCTCTTTCTTTTCTGGTCTAACTGCTTTTATAGAGCATGTTTTCCACTCACCAAGCCTACAACAACCATTTTCTGACCTTCCCTGTGGCTGAGAGGAACTAAACTGCCCTCCTTTGTTAATCAGTAGAACTGAGATTACTTTGTGGGTTCTGAAGGCCTGCAATATACACAGCTTTATACCCTGTGACCTATGAACTAATGAAAATGCCAGCAGAGTACACTGATTCCCTTTGATTCTATGCTTTTTGCTTAAATCTGAACTTTTGTGTAAACTTCAGCTTTGTGTATGTAATTGATAATTACTTGTTTTCAAAGGCTCCTTATGAGGGGAGAAATCTTGAGAAAGTTTGCTTTTTGTAACATATATACTTCCTCCTTCTTCTTAGGCCAGGTCCACAGCAGTTTTGAGGACTGGGGAAGGTGAGACAGAAATGGAGCCTGATTCTTGTTGGAGCCTGGTTCTTGTTGAGAGCCTTTATGTGAAATTCTCTACAGGATGAAGTGTTGCACTCTGTTCATCAGATGGCACACTTCAGCCCTTCTGTTACCCTGGTTTTGTGAAGGATAACAGGGACTAAGATGTCCGTGCTGCAGAAAATGTATGGCTATAGTCCAGATTCAATTTGCAACAACTCCAGGATGATGAAATTATTGTATATGAAAGCTGGGGTCTCTGGAGTGTCAGATTGATATCACTATGTCAGTTTTGTTCTGAATACATTTACAACATAATCATTATTACAGCTAATTTGTATAGCGACATACTGTTTAGAAAGATAAGCTAAGATTTTGTCCTGTGTTGTAAGGCTTGAGTCAGTTGGATGTGTAGAAAGCTGGGTTTAATCTTATGAGGAGATTGATTCTCTTATCTCATCTGTGAATTATTATGTGAATTTGTGCAACTTTTTCCTGTGGGATGCTTAGGAAGTCTTCCTCTTAGGAAAGACTTATGAAGAATAAGCACTAATATATTCTCTTCCCTTCTTTATTTGTCTTGTGGCAGGATTCTGCTTGTTCCTTTAAAACCTTTGAAACCTCCAAGACAAGAGGAAATCCCAAGATTTATTCCATTTGTAATCTACTATAAAACAGGCATTTGTTATCAAGTTGTTGAGGTTATCTCAGGTCATGCAGTGAGGGAAAATGTCTCGGGTGTACTTTGTATAAACTCCAGAAAAGGGACCACAGTCCTCTGGCACTATCATGGTAAAGAATTGCACTGAGCTATCTAATTAGGAACTGAACATTACAGAAAACAGGATTAAAGTGCCTCTATCCTTTTGTTGAGTATTACTGTCATACCTAGGATTGCATCCTTGCAGAAAGATTCAGAAATATATGCCATATTTAAATGGTTTACATTTAATCAGCAGTCACTTCACTTGATGATGCATCTTTTTATGAAGGCCTTGTTGCTAGTATAAGGATTTTGTTGACTGATGCTTTGGGTTTCTCTTTCTCTCAACAGAAATCCTAAGAAGCATCCATAACATAGAACGTTAGTTAGCATCCATAACATAGGTGCTCAGTGAACGTATGTAATAAAAAGTGAATATGAAGAAAAAGAATGACCGTTAAATCCAGTTCTTTGAAAAAAATTGTTTAGCTACTCAGTAGAAAGAAATAGCTGAAAGAAGAGTCTATTTTGTTTGAATTAAGGAAGCTGAGCATTACTGCAGCAACCTAAGAAAAACCCTCTTGACTTCCTGGAACTAAAAGAATTTTTTTTTTTTGAAGAAGTAATTGTCTCTGACATCACTAAACTGCATAGTGAGTTTGCAAGCGGTTAGTTCGGGGTAACGGAGGAAGCAACTCCTTCGCAGATAAGCAGGCAGTGCAATGTAGGTGCATAGTTATTCTCCTTTTTGGTTCAAGTTTTGCAGAGAAATTCTTTTGCAGATAGATAACACTTATTTTGCTTTCCAGAGAGACACACATGCTGTTTCACAAGGATACGCCTGATTTCCAGAAATAACCATGTTTTTGTGGCTTAAACTCTTAGCATTTGGTGTTGCATTTCTGAGACAGGATGCAACAGCTTTTGTCGAAGGTAGGTAGAAATTAATATTTCTTTCTCTCCTTTTGATCTCTGAATGTCCTCTGTAGAAGTAAAACAAATGAAAGCTTTGCAAAGTGGAGGAATAACATTTTTTGTTTTCAGAAACTAGAATACAATTGTATGCAGTGGTGTCAGAATATAGAAGATTGACGCATAATGTACAAGGCTAAAATGTCTTCCACATGGTCATACATGAGAGTTATAAGAACCATTTAGAAAGAAAAAAGATTTGTAGTTGTATTTGAAAAAGAATACATATAGATCACTTAGGTGAACCTGTTCAATACAGTCTTTATGTTTGGTTTGACCTCACGATGCAGTACTGTTTTCTGCGTTTAATTCCTTTAAGAAGACAAATCTTCCCTTCCATTTTAGCCACTCCCTGATCTCAGAATCTGCTTACAGCTCCTCAAATTTTGATTTTTACTGCAGTGAGGTTAGTTAAAAAAAATCTAAACATTGTAGGTTAATCCGTACAGTTGGTATTTTTTATGAATTTTTCAAAATATAATTTATTTATTTATTTTATAAAAAAA
The DNA here is from genome assembly GCF_000696875.1 of Nestor notabilis. Lineage (NCBI taxonomy): Eukaryota > Metazoa > Chordata > Aves > Psittaciformes > Psittacidae > Nestor > Nestor notabilis. Next base: position 41,849 of record NW_009929683.1, on the reverse strand, counting down.
CACTTCTTAGAGCCTTCAGAGTTTTTAAATGTGCTTAATTACCCCACTGCAGGTGAATTGCCACTTGGCTTTTTTAATTTTATGAGAGAAAGATAGAGCCCAAGAGGTTGATCTTGAAAAACATGCTAGGTGTGACAGATAATGTGAGTAGCAAGAAAAGCAATAAATTCTGAGGTAACACTTTATACAAAGACAAAAATGGATCTATGTTTAAGAAAACCTTTTCTTTGAAAGAACATGCAGCATTCCATGCATATGTACGTTCCATCGATTTTGCTAGTGAATGTAATTTGGGATAGTTCAGGCAGACACAAAAGCTTTTCTCTAAAGTAATATTCACCCTAAAAAGTGGCTTGAAACATGTATTTCTGAAATGGCAGCAAATTATATGCAGGGCTGAAACCTTTTTTTACATAAATTGAATTTATGAGTGCTTCTATCATCATGTCTCTATAGTAACTCCAGGTTTATACAGATGTAAGCAAGAAAATGATCTGCCTTTAGCTGATAACCATCTAAGAAGAACATTTGAAGCATAAGCATTAGTTCTCTTGTCCTTCAAAGTCCCTGAAGAGAGGCAGCACTAAATAAATCTGGTTGGTAGCTGTTGGATATTATAAGAAAACAAGTGAATGCTGTACTGTAGACGAAAAAGAATAAAATCTCTTGCTTTTCCTGTCCCCATTTTTTTTTCAATCTGCTGTCCTACTTTCCATTTTATCAGTCTTTCTGAGACTTCCCACTGTTCCCTTTTCTTCAGAAAGGGCAGGTTACTGTCTGCTCTCTCAGCCACCTCCACAGTCAGTTGATGTGTTAGCTAACAGAGAGGGCCGGAAGACAGGGGTAGTGGTATTTTATTTCAAGTAATAGTTATTTTCTCTGTCCATACACAGTGGTCTAGCTTGAGCCAGTTCCTCTCTATATGCTTTTACTAAACAGAAGAGCCTCAAAGAAATACGTTTTAACTCCTCTCTAGTACGGTTACAGCAATAAACAGTTTCATGCTGTAGTATCAAGTACTCAGTTTCACACCCTTGTTTTCACCATGTAGTTTGGCACAGAAATTGATTCTCCTGTCAGGGTGCCAGAACCTTTATACTTCATCTTTGCTATGTAGATTACACTGCCTCATAGCTATAGGTGACTGGTCTTCTAGGGGGGGCTTTGTTAATTGTGGAGCAGCATTTGGAAAAGGTGCTGTAGGCTTTGGTTTTATGTCAAGAACAATTTTCAGGCACTTGTTAATAAGTGTTAGGTGAGCTTTGGGACTTTAGTCCTTACTATTATTATTATTCTCCAGCAGCCTGTTGTACCTAGTGATTTTGAAGACCTAGCAGGAGAAATTTTAAGGTTGTCTGACATCTACCACAAGCACAGACATCCTATAAAATATCTCCAATTTCCTGTGATCAGTAAACCACTTTTCAGAGCATCAAACTACATTCAAACAACAACAGAAAAGTTAGGAATATCTACAGCCTGCACAAAGGCCTGTTTACTGTGTAAATCCTCCAAGTAAAAGGCATGTATCCAGCTGGTTGTCCTGGTAAGAAATAGATGAATAATGTTTTTTGTGGATGTACCTGAACATAGTAATTTATGGTACCAGTAAACACCAAATTTGAAGTTCGGTGTGTCCTTGTAAATATTTGCACTGCTGAAACATCCTGCTAAATTCATCAGTGTTTTGTGTACTGTTTGTTTGTCTTTCATCTCTACATACATGGAATAGCTAGCTTTAATAAAACTTCAGTTGTCAAATGTACACTTAAAATCTTTAGTGTAAGACTGATACCATAACGCTTTCTGATATCTAAGCTGGCCTCCCAATCAAAAAACTTATCCTGACACACCTGATACAATGCATCTATGTCTGTATATAAAAGAAAACAACAAAACCCAAAACAACCCAAAGAAAAAAACCCCACCTCTAAAGAACCCAATTAAAAAAACCCCAACCCAACAACAAAGAAAACCAACCCAACACCCTGCCCACCCCCCAGAAAAACTCCCAACAAAACCTGAACTCATAAAATCCTTCTTGCCTCCTTTTAGGAAAAAAGAAAAAGTAATGCTTGCAGGACAAACACTATTTTTTCCATTAGATCATTAATTCATCTTCCTCCCCCACTCTCCACAAATGTATTAGCAATTTGACAGCTTTCAAAAGCCTTCACCCACTTCTGAGCCACTTCCTTTATTTCAGGAAACTAAATAATTGCTTGATAGTTCTGGGTGTGACATTTTTATTTTCCAGTTTAAAAGCACCAAGCTTCAGCAAGCACACTGTGCTGGTTTTGGCTGGGACAGTATGAGGCAAATAAGCTCCATGGCAAGCATGGAGCCTGTCAAATAATACCTAAACAGCAATAATAGCTATAAATTTGATCTAGCATATTCCAATCAAATCTGTTGTTATCTCAAACCCTTTGAGCCCCATGTTGGGCAACAAAAAGGACTGTTATGTTTTAACCCCAGCTGGCAACTAAGGACTACACAGCTGCTCACTCACTCCCTCCGCAGTGGGATGGGGGAGAGAATCAGAAGAGTAAAAGTGAGAAAACTCGTCGGTTGAGATAAAGACAGTTTAATAAGTGAAGCACAAGCAAAATGACATTTATTTATTACTTCCCATTGGCAGGCAGGTGTTCAGCCATCTCCAGGAGAACAGGGCTCCACCAGGCATAATGGTTACTTGGGAAGAGAAAACGCCGTAACTCCGAATGTGCCTTCCCTTCTTCTCCCAGCTTTATATGCGGAGTATGACTTTGTATTATCAACACTATTTAAGTGAAATCCAAAACTTAGCCCCATACCAGCTACTATGAAGAAAATTAATGCTGTCCCAGGCAAAACTAGCACACACATGAAATCTAGGGCCACGTAACCTCTATGCCAAACAGCTGTGGAAGTTTCCACCTGGAAGTGTTATTTTTATTTGCACAGACATCAGTGTCAGTATAGCTCATCCTATGGCTTTGATTTTCTGTGAAAAGGTTTTTCACAGATTGATCTACCCCTTTGGAAAAAGCCTGTCAGACCTAGTTTTTAACTAGGAGAACTTAGTAATGTTGTCTTATTTTATGTGTATGGTAAATGGTAAGGGGAATTGCTCTGGCAGGAGGATAGGTATTAAGGTAGAAGAAAGCGAAGTGAAAGCTTCAGAACACTGCTTCTGTTTTCTTCTTATGGATGCCACACTGCAGGTTCTATTTAGGACTGTCTCATATTCTTTTTATTTTTTACTTTTTTTAGTGCACTGAGGCTTTCTGAAATACATACCTCAGAGTCCTGCACTCAGGGACCTCTTATAATAATTTGAAACAAATTGCCTGCTTTTCACCTCTTGCACAGTTCCAATATCTTATTCAAAATCAACTGACAGAGTTTGTGTATGCACAGAGATGCAGGCAGTCCTGTTCATTTCCTGGGCTGGCCAGATGCAAGCCACTTCTAAGGCAGAAGCCATTCAGTTTCATTATGGTGTTGTACGTAAGCCACCAGCAGGACACATGTTAATCAGAAAGCAGCAGCACACTAGCATAGCTACATGGTTTCTGGTCTAGAATTAGCTACTGATTTGAACCAAACATGTAATCTTCTTTACCTGTTCACCTAGACCTGCACAGACATAACAAGCAGGTACCTGGATTGGTGATGTGGTGTGTTGGTTATAACTGCAGATAGGGCAAGAGATGTTGATTCTGGTCTAATGAGTCTTTCTTACATAGTCTGGAAAAGTTATTTGCTAGTCTGTATTCACTCACATCAGGATATTGACATACTGAGAATGTTTTACCAGTATAGACCTAAAGCTGCAAAACTGCCATCCAGGGACAAGTTCTAAAGAAAGTCCAGCTCTTGGTGGCATGGTATGTTGGAACCACTTCCTTTAGTTTCAGTTTTAATTTGGTGAACTTACATTTATATATTTAGGTACTGAAGAACAAATTGGCAGTGAATGGGTTAGAAACATTGTGTATATAATGAGGTAAGGCAGAAGAACTGGGGCGAGGAAACAGGATGAAGTGACTTCAAAATGTTCCTGGTGTCAGGAATGAAGCTCTCTTTTTCTGACTCCCGTGATCTATGTGCAGAACTGCCTGCCTCCCTGGGAGCATGTGTATGCATTAAACAAGTAGGCAGTCTCCAGACTGAAATTGTGACTGCATTGTATATAGCACATGAAAATTATCCTGTCTTCTTTTGCCATGCAGCTGCATTGTGTTATATTTTCCTTGCAGCTGTGCAAGGAAAGGAGAACAGCAGGCCCTGAAAATATTCTGTCCTCAGTTTACATTCCTGATTGAGTTTTAAGAGTTAATATTCATAAGCATACATCTGGCCCACCAGGAAGGCAGAGCAAATTAACCCACAGTGAACTCTCTGCTGTCATGGCTTGACTTCTCTTCATACTTATTTAACTACCTTGTTCAGAGTTAGCTTGAATGTCTCTGCGTTACCCTGTGTTTTGTAGCACAGACTTGTCCTGAGTCTTGCCACTGTCATTCCCTTTCTTTTGAGTGGTGGTTCCTCTGGTGCTGTCAGCCCTGGGGGTGAGTACCACAGGGGAGCACAGGGGTTCCTGCAGAGATGGAATCCAGACAGCAGAGGAGCGGGAAGCACTGCAGGAAAGTGGCACGTGCTGGGCAAGGCTTGCCAGTATGAGTTCAGCTCTTCATGGGTGTGAGCGAGCTCCTTCCAAACCCTAGCAAGAACATGTGTTACAGGAATGTAACAGCTTAGATAGGGCTGGAATGGATGTCTGTGACTTGCTTGGGATAGGTATGTCCTTTGAGCTGGCTGATGGGGCTCTGACTGCTGGCCCTGCCTGGGAGACAGTGATTGTACCAGACCTTTGCCACTTTCTGCATTGTGTGGAGACATCCAGTGTTCACATTTAATCATCTTTGATTGTATGTAACTTGAAATCAAGCAATTGTTTCTTTCAGGCAAACTGTGAAGTACAGAACATCCAATGCATTTTGTGGGGAATAGTTTACTCTCTTCAAAGCACACTTTAGGCTCTGAAGTACTTCTGTGTAAAAGATGGTAAAAAGTTTTAAAGTGGCAAAATTCTGACTTCCTCTTGTAAATATCAAGATTAAAATAACGTTTGGTTGTAACAGCTGCTTTTTCCCCCTGCAACTTTACTGAGTCTCTCAGACTGTGGTACTGTGTTTCCTGATGCATTTCCAGGCTATCCATACACTTGCAAACAGATCTTGTTCTACTGGTGTTTCAGTAACTATTACAGCATAAAATCTATTTCCAGGCTTCTTTCCCTTCCAAGTAAAGCAGTTTGAGGCTTTTAGTGCCAGGTTTTTAGAAACTAGCTGTGAGCACTTCAGTGCCAGCTTATATTATCTAGAGTGTTGTATAGCTAACAGAATCCACTTCTTTTCTTTTATACCACTACTTTGCAGTACTTTTCGTCCAGTGATTCCCTCTGTGCCAGTGCCTCCTCGGCTAGCCTGCAAGCTTAGCTTTCTATTCTCTGATTTCAAAGACTTCTCTTACAATCTGTCTATTCTTCATTCATAATCCCACTGCCCTGCATGGAGCTCTAGTGGTATCTTTTGTTGTGTGTGAATGACATTTTTTGTTGTTGCAAAAATGTGGACTCCATGGAGCAATATTTTTAATTCGCTTTTGAAATACATTCTTTTCCTGACAAAGAGAGAAATAATCAAACTAGCTGTCTAATAGAAAAATGAAGCCATACAATGAAGCTTTCTATACAACATATAAGGAAATAGTAGTTCATTAAATGAAGCATCTATGTCCTATATGAACTGAAAGATTTTGCACTCGGGGAAATATAGTACAATACAGAGCCTCATCTAAGATGGTACAAAAATACATGGCTAGTAAAGCCTTTCCAGGTAATCATATACATTGCAGAAGCTGTGACTGGAATATTTAAGATAGCATTAGTCTCTGAACTGTTTCTGGATGCTTGTGAATTAAGACATGTAAGTGGAAAAAAAGGGTAAGATAAATGGCAGAGCATAGACAAGCTTCTAAGACACAGACATCACCTGCAGTCTAGCCTGTCTCAGAAACCCACGGTGTGAAGTGTTAAGTAATTTTCATTTCTCCAGATCTCAGTTTCATCATTTGTTAAGTTGAAGGTAGTAATGCTTACCTTGTTGCAAAATGTAGAATCATAATTCCTTAAGTATTCTGAGGGATGCTTGTCTTTTGCAACCTGTAAACTACCACAAATTAATCTGAAGAAACTGGTTGTGCATTAAAGTGTTTTGAATAGTGTATCTATTCAAAGAAAAGGAAAACTATGGAACAACCATTTGCTTAACTTCAGCAAATCTGAAAGTCTCTAAAACATGATCATGTCAAATGTACTCTCCGTTCAAATCAACTTTGGGTGAAGTTGATTGAGTCCTAGCGAGACACAAGAACAGGACTGCCAGCTTTTGACTTCAAGTGTATGTGGATGAGATGTGCTAGATGGACCATAGGTGCAAAAGGCTTCGTGTTAACAAAACACTGTCCACACTTAGTGGTGTAAATATAATAGTGAGCCTGTATAGTAAATAAGGTGGCTTAGTCATCTTAGTGATAGCATTTATAAACATTAAGCAACAGTTATAGAGAAATGTGGGCCAAGCTGACCCTGTCAGCATATGATTTAAAATTATGTACTGGCATAATCGAAGGAAAGATGGACTTCCAATGTCTAAAATGAATGCAGCATCCCGTGCATCTACACCTTAGAGAAATCTTTTGGTTTTAAAGAGTTTTGGATAGAGTATCTGAAGGATTTGTTTATTCATATCAGTCTTTCTTGGAAAAAATTAAATTATAATGAAGCATATATATTTAAAATTATGTATATATATTTTTTTTACTTGGTCTCTGATGACAGTGAGAGATTATTGCTCCAAGTCTCTTGAAAGTGATATGTAAGTTCCCTCATCCCCAAATAATGTGTGTGAATGTGCATACCTGTGCCATGTATCTGTGTATGAGTGGAAGTATAAACTTTGTGATACCTGAGACTGCCCAGTAAGTGCACAAAAAGACTTGGCCTTGTCTGCAGTTTCATTGATGCTTTTGTACTTAACTGTGTTGTCTCAAGAGAATTGAAAGACTTTTCTACATCCTCCACACACCTACAGTCTAGTTTGTTAGTCTGAAGTATGAAATACGGTTGGGGTTTGAGGGAAAGATGTGAAACAGCAGTAAGAAATATTCTTTAGTATAACTTAGCAGCACTTCTGATTTTGCTGTCCTAGTCTGTTAATAAAATGACTTACAAATAAATGTTTCTGAGAGACACCCAGTGCGGCTCCTCAGTCTTAGGAAACATCAGGAATAATAACAGGTTAAAACAGTGGCAATTTATGTAATTACAGTTTAGAAGGTTTGTAGTGGAATGGTGCTAAATATGAGGGAGGCATTTTAAGGAGATGAATGCGAGATCTGTAAAGAGTTATTTATCCTTGATATTAATGGATCAAGGTTTTGTGATACTTCAAGGTTTTGTAATATTTAAAGATGAAACTTTCATAAAATCCAGTGATGTTTGGCCTCCTGAATTTAGCACTTTATACTTTTCTGAAGATTGGTCAGTTTGGCCATGAGGATTTTTAATTGAGAGAATAGATAAGTTTCTATATGTAGTAAGATTTATGGAGGCATACTGTTTATGGAAATCTTGCCTTTTGAATCAACACAGGATGTATTAAGCTCATTAGAAATCACAGAAGAGTTCAGGAGAAAAGATTCCACAAAAATTCCAAGATTTGAGGATCAGTTTATTCCAAAACCTAATAAAAAAATTATTTTTTTTTTCTGCTGTGATTAATCCTGGGCTAAAGGATCTGCTAAGATGCAGTTTTGTACCACCCTGAATAAACGGACAAGTGTTGGGTGCAGTAGCTGGTTTAAGGTTTTGTGTCAGTGTTGGGGAGAGAGCCATTTGCAGCGTGGAAGTGATTCTGCTCCAGAGATGTCAGCAAGTGTGTCGTCATTGCAGGAGCATGCCTTAAATGGCAAGGGAAGGATTAATTGCAAACCACAACTTCTAAAAAACTCTCTTCTTTGAGCAATGAGGACATTTTAATAACACAGAGCATGCCAGATATGCCATTTTCGGCTGCTCTCTGGGCAGTTTATGCTCTCTGTTTCTCTTTGCAACAGAATTGCTGCTCACCTAAGTCTCACCTCAGTGGTGACATCAGTGGAAAGTCTGAAAAGGCTTTCAAGTGTCTTACAGGGTGTATTTTATCTTTGTGGTCTTTTTAGAGTGTTTTGAATTTTCTTTGGTTTATATTAGAACAGTAAAATAAAGTCCACTTTAATTTTTTTTTTTTTTTAACCTACTGGGGCTATTCAGACTCAAAGTTCTGCTTTCCTGTGGGCTGCCCTGAGAAAGCTGTTTGGAGGAGACATCCCTAGATTTGTCTGTAAGCTCCAAAACACTTGAGAACTGTTTTTTCGTAGAAGAAAATGATCACATTTTCAGAAGGCCTTCCTGTGCTCATCACTGAGGTGATGTGAATAATAGGAGTGTACAGCTGCAAGTTAATATCTGCTGAAAATTTTTATGAAGTTATGAATACTAAAAGCTTGGAAAGCCAGGAAGGAGCTGTGTGTAGGTATTTCTTAAAGAGGAATGGTATAGAGGCAGGAGGAAAGACACATGAGGGAAAAAGTGCAGTAGCATATGTGCCCAGCCAAAGAGCTTGCATCATCCCCTGTGCTATTTATTTACTTTTCTGAGAGACGTGCAGCATCTTATTCAAATCAGCATACAACTGAATAAATTATTCCCTGTATATAATAATGAATAAATCCCTGAATAAACTCTCCTACACAGATCCTTGTATTGCAGGTCTCACAATATATAAGAGCAATACAATATATTGCTTTTTTATGTGATAACTTCTTTATGTGACAACTGATGCACATATTTCTGGAAGACAACTCTTAAAAATAAACCCACTGCAGGTAAAAACTTACAGTGATCCAAAATTTCTCTCTTGCTATAAAGAAACAATAAAAAAATCAGGTCACATACAAAGGTACTATATTTATTTGCAGTGATTATTTTCTCCAGCTGTTTAATCCTTTCATTGACATATTGCATTCTCTCAGCAGTGAGTGAAATACAGTAAACAAACAACAGAATGTGTAGATGATGTGTTACAAACACATGCATACACATTCACTCTTGTATGGGAGAGCACATAATCTCACCCCTCTGATTCTCAATTATTGTAGGAGATACTCTATCCGCAGGAGATGAACATGAACAGCATCTGTATATGAAAGACAGGGACCACATTCTGGTCAGTTCAGAGAATTTTTATGCTGCTTTCAGCACGCTCATATCTAAGTGCTCATAAATAGTAATAACAATAATAAAGTAATTTTGACCTGTAATTGACCTAACAGGTTTATTTAGACTGGGGGGGAAAAAATTAAAAATCACCCTATAACTCTTTTCTCTTGAAAAAAAGCAAGGAGAAAGAAATATGGGACTTATCTTCAGGGTTGCATAGGATGACATCATGTTTCCTGAATATCAGGTGAACTCTATAGACAAAAGCTCTGGGAATTGTTTGCAATTAATTCAAGTGCAATCTGGATCCATATTACAGTATAGAATATATTTTTAAAATATTTATTGAACTCTACAGGTGGGTTGTTTTTTGGGGTTTTTTTTGGAATTGGTTGTGATTCATTTGCTGGGTTGAAGCTCAGAGTCATAAGGACTTGGGTTCTAGATGGCTGCAAGTTGGACTGAAAAGATTTTGTTGTGAAATGCTAAGGGTTTGGAATAGCTGTGTTTGTTATTGTAGTAGTTGATGATAAGGTACATCTGTGAGTAGAGTCTTGAATGAAGCTGATGGATTGTGTAATAACTAAGAATATTTTTCTATATCTGTTCTTAATTAACTGTCTTTTGTAAAATCTGAGCTCCATCTGTTATGTCAGCTCGTCCTTGTGGCAGTGAGCAACCATAGGTAACAGGAAACAGGTACGTAACCCTACATCCTTTTTAAAAAATCACTTAAGGTCTTTTTGGTAGTCTTTGAAAAGCACTGCGATGGTTGATAGAGTGATAAGTCTTCTAATTTATGGTTGTCGTCAGATCTTATGGTGTTAGTGGATGCAATTGGCATCTTTAGTGAAATTTTCTGTAGTTATAAGAGTTAACATTCAGAAAGAAGTGTTGATCAGATATGGAGCCAAATGGGGGAAGATCAGTGCTGTAGGACAGAGAGTCAGGATGTGATGGTATACCTATTGCTACCCCAGAACACCAGATGAAATATAGTGAAACTGGTTTAAAAGAGAATGGATTTAAAAGGATGAAAGCCTACTATCTCCAGCATTTCTTCAGTGGTAGCATGAAGAAAGCCCTTTTATTTTATATATTTTTTTTATTCTTTTAAAACTAGCACTTGGTGCCCCATGCTTCCTAATTGACCTCATACTTTTTGTTAGCAGCTAGAACCAGTGCAGAGCTTAGCTCTTCTGAGTAGTTATTCACTATTGACTGATTTGCAGCTTGGTCCCTTGTCTCCTGTCACCAGCTCCAAAGCCAGGGAAGAGCTGGATTGGAGGCTCACAGTGGAACAAGCTGTGGAATTGATAAGATTGTAGTTCCAGGCACACTTATAGTCATGGAAATAATGTCCTTCATTTTCTTAATGATTATATCTGATTCATTTTGAGGGGGAAGCACTAACACTCTTGCATTGATTCATCAAGATAGGTAGCATCTTTGTCTCTAGATGAGTGTGGAAAATTACCTGACCTTTGATGGATATTTTGATCAAAGGAGACACACAGGCTCAGGCTAAGTTTCCAGGAAGTGTAGGCAGAATACAATCATTCTTCCATTTATAACAAAGACTAAAGGCAATTCTTAAAGGGGAGGGGGAGGAATTCTGGCTCAGAGAAGTGGCTGAGAATGTCTCTCTTCTCTAGGGAATAAGCATATTATGCAGAACGAATACAGAGGGAAGAAACCGTATGTAGTAAAGAAAATACATTATTTTTCCAGTCAGGATGGCGTCTTATTTGTATCTTAGTTAGAACTGCACTACTGAAATGATTATAGTGTCCCTTCAGAAAATTCTTACCTGTAGAAGCTTTCAAACTATGTTTGTGAGAGTTTTACTTGAGAAAATATATCTTCTAAGTGAGACAAAGAAATGTAATTCACCTAAAACAACCACGGAACATTTTTCGTTCATGGAACATTACCTTGCAAAATATTTATGTCATTAAAGGGAAAAGTATTTATTTTACCAAGTGCTGCTAAACATCAGTGATTAAAGGAAATGCAAAAGAAAAGAGCCTTGGGACACATGTTTGTCAAGCAGATTGTCACCTTGTAGAGCTGATATAAAATATTTCTGCTTCATAAATGGACATCAATACACCTTCATAAATATCTTGCTGTAATATACCCCAAAACACTTTAGCAAAGAAAAGTCATTATCCTCAGGTAAAATGGAAACAGATCCAGAGAGCTGATTTCTAAAAGATCACCTGAAAAGTTGTTGGACAAAAAGAAATACTGTGGAACTTTTGCTGAGTAACAAGCTAAAAAAAAAAAAGAGGAGAAATGAAGACAGAAGGAGCATTTTTGAATTCAAACTTTCAAGTTCGTTGTTTGTGACTGTAAGTCACAGGTAGTATTTTGTAGCAAACTCAAGCAAAAAGTCAATACTGAACAATGCAACATGAGGAAAATGTAACATTGGTTATTGTGAAAAATAAACCATTCATTTAATGAATCCTGTTAGTCAATCAGCAAAGTGGTAGGAGGCCTGTATATCACCTCAGCTTGTTGCAGAAATCCTGGGTTAACCTTCCGTGTAATGTACTTGTCACCCTACCAATGGGTGGACACAAGAACTTAATCTGATATTCAACAAAGACTAGTGGAGGAAGACATGAAGGTATTAATCCCTCTTCCTGGGAGAAGATTGCTGTCAGGTTCAAAAGAAAATGTCTGCTTACATCCAAGCAGGGGGATTGGATTGAAGCATAAATAAAAGGGTTGCTTGGACAGTTGGAGCAGATCATAGCGTAGCACCTTTCAGATGTTCTGGAGCATGAGCAAGAGTAAATCAAGAGCAGGGAAATAACAATAATGCACTAGTAATTTTGCATCAGGGGTCAGTACATTTAGCAGCTGCATTTAATTTTATGATCTCTACATACTGTGGTACAGCAGGAGGCAAATGCAAATGAGAATTAACATGATCAGGACGACAGTAGATCTTAATGAGGCAGATTTTAGTGAGTTATGATCTACTCTCCTTGTAAGAGAAATCCAAAATCCATATAGTTCAGCTGTGCTCGTGATGCAGACTCCCAATCTATGTCTTAGGTCAGAATGATATATCTCTTTGAGTCTTCTTTCAATCTGTGCACATATAATAGCATTTTCACTGGAGCTGGAAGGTGTTGCAGAGTGTATGTGGTTGCAGTGTTGATGCACTCACAGAGGCAGATGAGAAGTCTCACTACAGGAAATGTGATCTTTAGGGAAATGATCTGTCACGAAATTCATTGTAATGCCACATTTCAGAACAAAAAGTGCTTCAAAGCTTTTAGCTCAAAAACAAACTCAAAACCAAATCCCCATGACTTCTTCTCATAGTGAGACAGGAGATTTAACTCATAATGAAGAACACTGGGAATGACTGACAGTGTGTGATGCTGAGTATTTGAAGTGTTGGATGTTGGTTTCTTGTGTGCAGATTCCATTTAGAAGCTTCACAATGCAGTTGCTGGAGAAGAAACCAGTTTGACTGCAAATAGATCCTAGCTTGGTCTCTCGGCTCATTATCTTTGTGGTACACTTGCTTTTCATATGCCTGCTGTTGTTACAATATTCAAAATCCTTTCTGGATTTTAGTTCTTTGATGATTCTTTGCAAAATATATTTAGATTTAATATTATTTAAGTATCCAATGTTTAAAATCTTACTGTTTCATGTTTTTAATATTGCTTTTGATGCACTTATTAATATAATGATCAAATTGGTGAGCACCAGACCAGCTCATGCATTTTTCATAGGTGAAGCCTTGCTGCAAGGAAAATAGAGGAAGTATAAAAGTTTCCTGAGAGTTTCTCAACTTAGACAGGAGTTGTCTGCATGCTACCATAAAAAAAAAAAACCAACAACCATGAGGTTTAAACATCATACAGTACAGATTCTCCAGATCTGGGGGAGACAAATGATTCTCTGGAGATGCAAGGGTTGTACATCTACAAAACCCAATTCTTGCCACTTTCTTGGCTTACAATGCCACAGGCATTTCAAGGTCACATCCAGTTTCTGGTCCATAGCACTTTGTACTGTCAGCAGACTAATAATCTATCAGAATGAACTGTCTGTATTTCCTTATATAAATATACTTTTAATCCAGGGTAGGAACCCTTATTGTCAATGGCATTTATGATCTTTCTATCAGGGCAACTTCATTGAAATCAACTGATTTTTTTTTTTTAGCGTTCTTGATTTTTGTAAATCTGTTAAGCAGACAGAAAGAATTGTTTGTTTGTTTGATTTTGGGTTTTTATAGCATTTAAATTGAAGAAACTGCTTTGATAGGCATCTTTCTTAAAAGCTTCATAATGCAAGCTATGAAATAAAAAAATGGACATTTATAAGGAAGATGTGAAATGCCCAGGTGTAAATGTCTTTGGATCTCTTGTGGAGGTAGTAATATGGTCTAAGCTGCCCCTCACAGCTTTGGTCCTCTGACCGTGCAGGGAGGCATCCTGGCAGATGTTGTTTCCTTCCCTCCTGCAAATTTAGGCTTCCTTTGTTTAGCAACCAGAGTATGTCAGATGGTGGTGCTTCCCCTTTGGTGTCTGTATGCTTAATCTGGACCTGTCAGTTTGGAAGTGTTTTCAGGTTTGTTTGTATAGATACAGTCATCCATTTCTATCAATGCATTAAAGGTGAAATCTGAGGCTACTTGGATGCCTCTTATCATACTGCGTCCAAACCTGTTAGGCAATGTATAATTTTTCCAGTGATTGCATTGCTTTTGTTGCAGTGAGTCACCCCTTTTTAATCTAAATAGGGGCTTAGTTTAATGTCATGTTGTGATACTTTTTTACAGAGAATATATTCTACTTTAAGAAAAGCACAGGTAACAATATGCAGATGCAGTAATTTATTTTTACCTCTGTCAGTTTTAAAGTTGGCCTGAAAAGTCCTCTTCTGTTCTCAGTACTTTGGAAGTGCACAGTAATCAAGTTTTTATTATTCTTTGTGAGGACAAGGCATGAATTCATAGTCTCACTGAAAATACTACTAAGTTAGACTGGAAAATGGGCATACAAAGAAACAGAGTTAATTCACTCGGTTGTATCAAGCTTCCACTATACCTAGCCAAAGGACTTGCACAGTTTAAGGCCTTGGTAGAGATTTACCATGAAGAGCTCCTATCTTATGACTAGGTATTATGAGTTAGTCTTATACAAATCTGTGTGCGGTTGGTATTAGAAAGTGAGAGATGTGAGTATGTTACATAAATGTAATGTCTGGCAGATAAATATGTTATCTTCTAGGTATAATTTAAACAGAGTAAAAGTTACATCCCCCTGAAATCCCCAGTGCTATTTCTGCAGAATATGAGCACTAGTGTTCTCTGGGACAAGTGGTATTTGGAAGTTAGCTCTAGGATAAAGCATTTTAGAATGAACTGAAAGAAAATAGAAAGAAATTAACTGAAATACTAGAACCTGTAAGGAAATTATGTTAACACGCTCTGCAAGTGTGTGCCTGAGCCTAAAAGGAGAGGGAGCTGTAAAGCCAGAGAAAAAAATAAAAGCTGGATTACGAGTGTGTGTTTAGATACTAGAGGTGGTGTTCTGAAGCTGGAAATCCATCTGAAGTGATACTAACTAAAGATAATATCAACTGCCATATATAAAATTCAAAGTAATTATTACCGAAATGAAGAAGAAATTAGTTCAGGAAATAACATAAACTGTAATAAAATTACAAATCATTCCAGCATATAAGAAAAGCTGTCAGTAACTTGGTGAGTCTGCTAGATTGTTAAAAACTAATAGGAGCAATGAAGCAGAAGACTGAAGGTGCCTTTTCACAAAGTTTTAGTGCAGTTGGCCCTGCAGAGATTCCTATTCACTACTTGAAAGTGTAAGGCAATGTTAGAAACTAAGGTTGGCTACAATCTCTTAGTGATGTGGGAAAGGGGGCGTGGCAATGTACCAGCATAGGGTGTTTGCTACTGTGACCAGTGGGGAAGAGGTGTGACCCATTGCCTGTTTTTCTTCTTGATGCTAGATTTTCTTTTAGGGAAGAACTCTGTATAAAGCTTGTAGAAGTTGCCTTTAGGAAGTAAGCTTCAGAGCTGAGTGATGTGGAATTCACCCAGAATTTCTTGAAGGACTTATGAATATGAACTCACAATAAAAATAAAACCCAGCTCCCTAGGTATCAGTTTCTATGGTGGAGGTAGTCAGTGTACTACAGTAATCATCTTTTAAAGGGTGGCTTTTTGGATTTTAGTTTAACAAACCTTCAGTAAAGAATACCTGAAATAGCAATAACAGAGCTATAAAAGGAAAAAGTATTTTGGATGTTTGTACTGGGCAACTGAGATCATCGTAATCTAGGACAGTCACTGGATCTTCTGTGTCCAGTGTAATGCTCATGGAAGGTAAACTACAAAGAGTCTTATTTCTTAGACAACTGTCTCATTCTGTGATGTACCATGAGGCTTGTGTCATTGTAGAGGCTGCTTTATGTAGTGCTTTGTGTAGTACTTTGTAACTAAAGCAGCCTGCTAAAAATGAAAAGTGATTCATTAGGGCAACTAAACTTTCTGGTAGTTTAGTTTTGCAGAAGTTTTTCAAATGATGTAGGCTGAAGTGTTAATATTTTGTACATTGCTACTATTGCTACCTTACCTCAGTGAGGAAGTTTACCCATTTGTGGGTCGACAGGCAGCCTTGCCATGGGAATGGGAAGGCACTTGCTTACAATGCAAGCTGAGAGCTGGTTTGCTAAGTACAGGCCAGTGCTCTGCAAAGTGGAGATAAAATTAAGGCACCCACATCCTGTGACACCATATAGTTCTTGCAGGCTGCCATTTACCAGGAAATTGAAAGAAGTCCATTAGTTCCAAACACTGTTAAAAACAGCAAAATGCTTGACCACTTATGCTTAATTTACCTTATACTGTGCATAGCTGAAAGTGTATCTTCTGAGCTAGATCTTCTGGTGATGAAACTTAGCCTCTTGGTGGTGGTGTCAGTGGAGAAGCAAAAACCATCTCTGGCTACTTGTCTGCCGTATTAGTTTTGCAGATGAATATAAGTATGTTCCTGTAATTCATAGCTAATCCAACTCTTCTTGTACATCTCTAATCATCATTTGCTGTTAGTTTCTGTGTCTGTTCCTATCCTTTTTCAAAAACTGTTAACTATGCAGCTTTAAATGATTTTAAAAAAATTAACTGTGTTATATTTCTGGAATACATATACATTTCAGATGAGGTGATAGACTAGGTGGAAATGAACATTTTATTCTTGGGTTTGGCAGCAATAATGTTGGGAACTTAAATTTTTATTTATCTTTATCAATAAATCATTGAACAGGGCTGACTGCATCTAGTTTGGAAATTCTGAAATAAGTATGAGTTACCATCTGAAAAGAAACATAAATTTTCATTAAGTTTGCTCATTACCTGCAGCCAAACAATATTTCCCCAGTGAAATCTGGTCAGTACTAGGAAGATAAACACAGTGCCATGGTCACATGTCACAGGCTTGCTGGGCAAGCAGATCGAAATTACTATCTCTGTAGAATGCTGAACTACAGAGTTCTTTAATCTTGTCACCTCTGAATCTCAGAATTAGATTAGAGATAGCAAACTGCCAAGGCATCCCAAAATAAGCAAAGTAGATGGCAATTCTGAAGCAACTGCAAGTTCATAGTGAAACTCTGGTGTAAGAATGGGTCAGTGTTTAGGCTACGGAGACTGCACATATCTTTTAGATGAGGATATTTGTCCTGTGAAGTCATCATCAGAGTCATGGGCCAATTTCCTGGAGCATGACATAAGCAGATGCGTGATGATAAAATAATGAACAGAGACAGGCAGGAACAGACCAGCCCCTTGAACATGGGACCATTGCAGTTTAGAGGCAGGCTGCTGAAACTGCGTCGGAAGCAGCAGAGAATCAGGAACTTCTAACCATGGGGTGAGGGGGGAGGGCTGGCTAAAGGCAAAAAGCAAAAGCAAGAAGTAGCCAACCGCATACAGCTTTTGCAGTTTGAGGCTTCCCAGCAGAGAGTAGCATTGTCTGGTGCATGAGCAGGAAGCAGTGGAGACCTGCAGCTAGCCCCAGCCCCTCTCTTAGCTCTCTCTCTTAGTGCTGATTAATGTATCAGCACCGCACCATAAGCTGTTGTAAGTGTCAGCACAAACGCGGAGCCTGGGAAAGAACACAAGAAGATACTTCACTGGAGAAAGTTACTACTAGAGACCAAACACATTTGACAACAGTTTGGTTACTTTTTAAGTGTTTAAATAATTCTTCTGCCCCTTCCTAGTGAGGTGGTGGATTGCAGTGGGGTTTATTTATTTTGTGTGATATCTCTATCTCTCTGCCAAACTCAGTAAGTGAAACTTAAGCTGGTAATGGGTTAATGTTGACCTCTCCCTTTTGTGCTCTAAGGTCCGAAGGCAGAAACTTAACAAGACAATGGGAACACCCTCCCATGGTTAAGCCACTCAAATCTAAACTGAAGTTGAATTATACTGAAGTGGGAGTTTGACCATGTGGCTGATTAACTGTAATGACTCATAGCCCCAAAGGACATGACTTAAGGGTGCAGCAAAGGAAGACAGAGAGGCCCCTGATTGAGAAATAACACAACTACCTGCAGAAGCAGGATTTTTACAACCACATTTGGTAGTGTAGTGCCAAAGCTCATTAACATGGATGAGGCAAAAGATGACTTTCATTAGCAACTGCCAATAACTTAAAACTGAAAACCAAAACATGCTTGGTGATTAAGCCATTGTGTACCTTTAAGCAAGTAAAAAGCACCTGCACTCCGGGCTAGAAAGCAGATGCTCTGGCAAAAGCCCCGCATTCCTCATGTAATGTAGACCTTTGTTCACAGAGAGAAAACCATGGTCAAATAGATTGTAATTGGTCTAATTTGAGAAGTTCCCCATGATTCCAAGTACAGTGGGATTCCACTCAGCCATTAGCCACTCACATTTGCAGAGCCAGCTCCTCCACTACAGCCAGTTCCCCAATCACCCGTGATGAGGGATTGAGCAGGTGGAATGTCATCTAAGCATAGGAGATGCTGGGGACCTCAGTGCTGTATCTTGTGTTCTTTGGAGAATGCTTTTGTAGAAGTTCCATTTCCATTCATCAGAAAACCATATTCCTTTGGGGCAGCTATCTGCCCCAGACATCTACCAAAATTAATTGTCAACTTTTAATTCAGTTGTCTTTTATACCATCTGCTGTGGCCCTAGAGGATTTGTTACTCATCCCCTAACAGAATCACATTATGTCCCAGGTGGGGAGTTCCATTCCCTGATCACTGTGTTCCTTATTTTCTTGGGAGTTTACTAATCTTTGTAAAGGTTTTCTTTGGCCTTGCCTGCCTAAAGAATGCTGGTGGTTTCCTGCCTTATCTTTCACAACACTATCTCAGATTGCTTTACACCGTCATTGCTGCAGATGTTGTTTGTCTGTCCTTAATTTCTTTGGGTCTTGGTTATGTAAATATATGTAAAGAACATAATTTATTTCCTGAAGGAAAGACACTGCATTGTTTTAACAGTGCAGTTTTGATTGGTTTTGCAGCAGACGTTACTATGGGCAAAGCATCATGAATTCTTGACCATGGAATTTCCTACAAAAAGAAGTTTACTATTTTCATAGATTTTTCAAAGTTTCTGGATGTGAGCAAGGGTAATCTTAAAAATCCTAATTGAAATACTGCATCCTGCTTGAGTCTTTGGGTATAGTGGTCTCAGTTGCCTTGCTAACGTTTGGCACCATTATGCATTGTCTTTCAGAATTTCAATGTGAAGGAAACTGCCCTGAAATTTTCAGTTTTGCAGTATGAAGCATTATGAAAACACACAAATTGACACAGAGTTTGGCTGTGCGTGCTGTAGATTGTACAGGTTTTTGATCATAGTTCAGTTTATCTAACTACTAACAGCATATACATCAGGGCAGAGCAGCCCATGGAAAGCCAGGTGATTCTGCATTGGAGCTGGTCTACACAAGCCAAGTGGCAGGGACAGAAAAGGCTCAGGTGCCTTCCCAAGCCACCAGAGCTGAATGCTGAATTACGCATTGTGCATCCCCACTTCCTATTAATATTTGGTGCTGGGTTGGTACTGGGGGTCTGTTACGTGCTTACAAGCCGGACTCTGAGCAGTCCTAATTCAGAGCAACATCTAAATCTAAACTATGGTCTTAATTCCTACTGGAGCCAATGATGAATGTGTGTGCAGAAGTGCTTTCTTGAACGCGTACCAGAACTTCTTGTCTTTTGTTTGGTTTGATCATATTATGAAATTTGTGCAGCATATGTGTAAAATGCTGTATAGGTGCTAAATAATACCTTCAGTTGTCTTAATCCACACAACTGAAAATTTCTGATATTTTCCCTTTGTTAAAAATGAAAAAAACACTTGATTTTAGCAGGTCATGTGGTCATAAATACCACCAAATGCTGTTAAAGATTAGACTTTGAAAGAATAAAATCTTACCCACGTTTGCACATACTGTGATTTCAGCTACAGCTTTTCCATCTGTCTTCACAAAAGACATTACATATGCAACTTCCATACTGCTCCATCTATGTGTGTATACAAACTGATACTTGTTTCACAGATTAAGGTTTCTGACCTCCCACTTCCAAGTGGGAGTTCTTGCTATTGTCATCAGATTGTAATGCTACTATATACATCTATCTTATTAATAGACATCAGAAATGTTTACAGGTCTGCTGAATTTCCTGGCTTGTGTATTGCTCTGCCTGTATAAAGAGTGTGAAATTATTTGGAGCATGAAATTGGACATTTTCTTAAGCTTTGGGTTTTCCCTGGGTCCCTATACTTTGAAAGGTCCATAAATGAACTCTTGTCTAGCATCTTTATCTAATATCTTTGATTTTACTTTTCTTTCCCAGACTGCTCACTGCAAAAAAATTATAATAGAAAATAGGAAAAAGGAAAATATTTATAAAATCCTAATAAAAATTGCTTGCCACATACAGAAGATGAAAATATAGACTGTTTATATTCTTTCTGCCTTGAATTATTTAAAGTGATACTGAAATTAGTCTTGTTCAAATCCTGAGGAATGTGAGCTTTAGATTTTATAGGTTCTTTGCTGGAATATGGGGCACCACAATCCCTGTGAGCTGAGTGGAGTCCTTGCATTTTGAGGCTTTATTTTCATCTCCCGAAATATTTAGAATACATTGTCTTTTAGAAAAGTATGGCCAGCACAAGATTTAAAGCAAAATCAGATGTCTCGTTTTTCCCTCTTTTTGCTGATGATTATCAAACTGTTAAAGTTGGGGCTTACATGTCCTGTTTCTTGTAATGAAAATAACAAATATAGGAAGATAAAAAAGGACACATTCAAAAGGCAGGTTACTGCCCAGACTTGTGCACCAAAATTCATGATCTGATTTTCAGAAGAAAAATACAGAAGGAAAGGGGATTGAGAAACCACTTTCACTCAAAGCTTTTATTGAATTCAAGAGGGGTCAAGCGTGCTCATCTCACTTTTGAAATCTGTCCATCGTTGCTTTTGGCATGACATGAAGTACAAGTATCTTCTTGATATTGCTGGTTCAGTTCCCCATAAGGGGCAGAGCCTAGGTTTTGCATCCAGATTTTGAGATAGTGAGAGGCTTTTATATGTGCATGCACAGCATTCTGGGGAGCTCACGTTCTAGGGGTTTCTTTGCAGCTTGTGACTGTTCCTATTTATGCAATCAGAAGGATGCAAGCATATTTTTACTTTTTTTATAGCACTTTCAGATCCCTTGTCTGCAAACTTCATGATTTTGAATGAATTTCAGTTGCAATATACCAGTTTAATAGGACAGTGCCATTACCTCCACTTTGCATGGGACGTTACAGGGGCACAGAGGTGGAGGGTACATCTGACCAGTCACACAGTAGTAAAACGTGGAACTCCTGAGTAGGACTTTGTCACAGTCTCAATGTTCCTCATTCTAGCTGAGTACAAAGTTGATTTTAGATTATATATCAAATATAGGAAATTTTGATTAAATGCTTGTAATTTCTGCTTTTCAATTAAAACACGAATGATTCCATATTAGATTATATAGGAAATACATATAAATAATTTGTAATAGGCAGTTTTCCTAAAAGGTATTGGTATGTTTCACTGAACAATTTTCTTTTCAATGATTTTCTTTGCATGAGTTATGGTGGTAGAATCTGACCCTGTTTTCTATCAACGTTTCATGTGTATATTTTACGGTGTTTTAAATTGTAGTCTAACAAGTATACAGCTGATTTAGCTGTTGATCGGTGAATATGGTTTGTTGCAATATTTTCTGAATAAAAAAAATGTTATTCAGTAAAATATTTAGTGAATGATATTAAATTCTGATAATTTCTGGCCTGCATGTCTGGAGAAAAAAAGAAAAAGTCAGGACAGTAACCAAGTAAAATCACTCTCCCTTGAAACACAGAGGGTTTGCTGGCTGCAGCTGACAGCCCCGGGAGGGCGAGGAAGCTGCCCAGCAGGCAGAGTTGGTATGGGAACAGTTCTCCACTGAGCTGGGTGGTTTTTTTTATCCTCTGTACTCTCTATCCTTTTAAGAAACAGAAGCTAGATGTCTGTCAGCCAGTACTGGTTAGGATCTTCTCTTCATGCTGGAAGAAATCCAGGTCATAGGAGATGACTGAGACTAGCAGGGTAGTTTAGAGCATTGCTCCTTGGAGATGTGAGGCTGGGACTTTGGCTCATGGAGCACAGGGACTGCTGAGGGTCCTGTTGAGCTTGGAGCAAGAAGCTGTAGAAATACAAATGATAGATCACTGGAAAATGAAATTTTTGTGCCTTTTCTTTATTCTGATTTGTGCCTTTCTGCTGTAGTTAAGAATCTTTCAAAGGCTGGGGCTGTGCAGGCAAAGTAACAGCACAGTAAAACCCAGCACCGCAGTACCTCTGCACTGGAGGTACAGAGTAATGATGTATACGTAACTGTGCTGCAGAATAAAGCAGCTAGTTTTCTTTAAGCCAGAACTGCACAATCATCAGAGAAATCAATTAAACAGTCATGTCATTCTTGTGAGTAGATAAAGTCAGATCCTCACTCTGACTCCAATGTGCTCATCTGAACCATGGGATCTGTTCTCTTCAAAGACAGTAGCTGACTCTCCCCAACCCCAGCCTGTAACAGTTATGCTTCAGTAGCAGCAAATGTCACTGCAGGCCTCAGAGCACCACTCCTGTGAGCCACTTGGCATCTCCTGTAAGTGTGAGGAATTTTGTATTCAGGGCACTGTCTGATTTTTGCAGCAATACTGAATTACTGGGAGGTTCACCTTGGCGAAGGGAAGAACCGTTCTGTGGGAACAGTCTGTGTCACTAAACCAGAGGTATCCTGTGGCTGTGGAAGGACTTGTGGGGCTCCGGGCTGCTTCTGTCCCCAGCCCCTACTGCTGAAAGTCTCAATAGCCAGGTGCTGTCAGAGTATCAGAGCAGCCCCTAGGAACACTCCACTACACCTTTGCAGCAGTATTGAGCATTGCTCTCTGGTGGATTGTTACGTTTTATACAGCATACATAGAACATAGCACCTAGGAGTTATGGTTGGGATTGAGCAAAACTGATATTTTTGCATTATAAATACAATCAAATGAAGAGGAAGCAACCTCACCTTGAAAATCAGACTTCCATCTAAAACTTTTTACCGGATCAGAATACAACGTGCATCTAAGGTTATAAAAAAATAAAGGAAATGTTATGGTCTTTTTTTCAGAACCCATGTGTTTTCTTTCCATTTTGGATTGTGATTTGTTCCTGTTTCGTAGGAAAGCTAAGTATTTGTAAATCCAGGTGATGTCAGTTGGAGACATAGGTGTTAAAAGGACCTGAATATCAACTATTTATCTGTGTCATCTGCGCTCCTCCCTCAGCTCCTACAGGCCAGTTTGTTGCTTTTGTTTGGGTCTTTAGCAGAGCAACAGGTCAGAGAAAAATACTATTACAAAAAGGAAAAGCTCATAGACAGATGTCATTTCTTGAAAGAAGTGTTCGTGCCTTTTTAAAAATCACTGGCTGCATCTTTTTGAAAATCACTGAGTCCCCACTGACATCATGCTCTCAGCAGGTACAAAGCTGTTGATCCATGGACTTCATGCTAATAGGTTTCTACCAACCAGAAGATATGTCTGATTTCAGAAAGCTTTATGTTATCAGTGGCTAAAATGCTGCTAATATACAGTACTAAATTGTTTATGGTTTGACATTTGAGCTGATGAAAGACAGTTTAGAGAAATATTTCCAAGTTGTTTCTTTGCAGAACAAAGGACCCATTTTCTATTGCTGGCAAAATAAGGTAAAAAGTAATCTGCAATCAGGAAGAGAAGCAAGTCAGGTATTTAACTAAATCATGTTCCAATGAGATAGTCTGAGATGAAGAAATTTGCCCCTACCTCACACCCTCAGCGATAGTCAGTCAGTTCTTGGCTGCAGCCTCCTTTTCTAATCAAAACTCTTGAGAACTGAGCTGCCTTCAGCTGTGCTCGAAGCGCCCTAGGACTAATGGAGTTGGCAATTGCCAAAACATGGGAGTAGGAATTGAGAGGATAGTGTAATAGCTGCATGTTCGTTCCTCCTTCTGCTTGCCATGAACAATATGCATTCAGCAAATCCAGAACATGCATGTCAGTATCATTAAGCAAGGCAATATGGACAAAGTGTTTGTTTCTGCTCATGGTAGATGTGGGAAAGAAAGATGAAGGAAGTTACAGCAGGGCTAGAAAAGTCATAGCTCAATTTAGCGACTGGCCCTTGACAATGGGCAAGTTAAGCATGGTATCAGTGTGAGTCTGGCTCTTGACTTCATACGTGCACAAATACTGAAAATCTGTAAAAGAAAAGCAAACATTAACACAGGTTTTCTTCTGCATGTAGCACAAAAGTGCCAAGCAAATATCACAGCCATTCCTGATGTATAGGTGTTTCTTAATGACTGTGGATAGCCAGCATTTCACAGTTGAAGTAACTGTTTACATCAGGGTTTGATCTTCTCCACTCTCGCAGACAATTCACATGGTGACAGGTACTCCCTGCAAAGCAGCCTGGACTGTATCCTAAAGATTGCCACCCCCCACTGTATCATATTAAGGAACCTGTACAGCTAAAAATAATTATGAATGCAAATTTGGTGAAAAGGAGTTTAATAGGGAAATTTCATGACTGCACTAGAGAAGTTGTGGTTTAGCACTCAGATAGGTCTGATTGCTTGAGCATGTGGGTACTATGGTAACTCAGTTTCACCATTTGGAAGCACTTAAGCTCTAAACCACAGTATGCTGCACCCTCTTCCTTTTCAGTAGGGTTCTGTAGAAGAAAAACAGAAGTAAACAGCATGAGAGAAACCACAGAGCAGCAAAGGCATCATTAGGCGTAGTCATACAAGTGGGTTACTGTAGTTAAAGTCCCCTATGAAGACTTATTTAAGCTGCAGTGCAATTGATAGAAACGCTATCCTTCTGCCTGCTAAATGCACAATATTCCTGGTTAATTATTTTAAGTTTGCAAGAACTGTGTACACAGCAAAAAGTATTTGAAGTGCTGCTTTTAGAGTTTGTTCTACTTCAGGTTTATGGTTTTGAGAAATCCTAGATATCGTCAGTAACAAATGTTGCTTCCATGAAATTACTATTTCCTGAGGGGGATTTCTGTTTTTCTCTGTGTTTTTATTTTTCTCTTAAATTTATTTTCTGTGATAAGAATCAGAAAATTCCTTTTTCTAAATGGTCAGAAATATTTCATTTGATTTCAGGTTAACTGAGGGAAAAAAACAAACCAGTATTTTTCTTGTGCTTTTTTGTTATTCTTTACTTAAGACAAGCTCTGTATGTTAGCAGAAGTTATGCTTGTTTTTTGTTTTAGCTGATGATTGTTGACAAACTTTGAAGTTTGCATTTCCTCTTCTTTCCAGTGCCTGCAACATTATGTTCCTCCTTGTATCTGCCAGCTATAGAGTCTTTGTAATTCCATCTCTTTCTTCTGGCAGCTGCCCTTGCACTTGATTGCTAGTTAATTTGATTTATTTTTATGTTTTTGCCTTCTCCAGTGCTGTAAATGCTGCTTAACACTTATTGTTGACTGAAATTCAGGGGAGAGACAACTCCTGCCCTGGAAGATGGACAGCAAGGAGAGGGTCATAGATGTTGGAAACTAAGAACAAGCATAAATTTCAAAGGTCTATTTTCATAAAAAAAAATACAATATCACATCTAATCATATTTAGCTATAGTGTGGGTCTGTACTTATTCCTGAGATGTGATTTGCAGGAAGACTAGGCCTTCCATAATGTAATTCAGGCCTGCGTGCTGGTGTGTGTCTCAGGAATGAAAAAGCCTTTGGCTCCCCAGGTATACACTTTAACCAAAGATTAAAAGTGGTAGGAAAGAGGGACAGGATCAGGCTCTTAGGTGATGATTGCAGTCTGTTAAGGAGCCACTATGGGGGTGGGTGCAATTGTTAATGAATTTGTATAACAGGTAATATTTTGAGAAATTCAAAGGGAAACTATTTTAATTACAATTCTGAAGAGTTGGAATGAATGTTACATCCTGACACCAAAAGGAAGCAATCGGCATTTCTTAATCAAAACATTTTAAATTTTCCATTAAATTAAAATTTACAGTTTCAAATTTTTATCCCTAATTTCTGGTGAAAATAAATATTGTAACTATTGCCTGTGGGAACAGAAATTCCAATATTTATTTAGTTTTAATTCTCAGCTACTGTAAATGTGTAGCATTCCTGGTTGCTGTAGGGCTATGAAAATTTTACCAATTAAATTATCGATTACTTTGAAGTGATTTCATGGCTGCATCTTCAATGACCAAAAGCATAGGCATTTTTTCTTTAGGACCCTCTGAAATGTCCCAGTTACCTGAGAAGTTTCTACATGTTAAAGTCAAATGAGTAATTTCCTTTTTGACTCAGAGCATGAACAGTTTCATGTGTCTTTAATATGACCTCTATATGGCATTTTTTAAATCAGTTTTCAAAAAGCAGCAGTTTGTCCAGAAACTGGGACCAGTTTTGTTTTGTTTTTTTCTTCCTCAGAGCTGGTGATAAAGAATTAAGTGTAATTCTGCAGTCCGTGATTATGAAAGCACTGCAACGTACATGATCCTACCTATAAATTTTGAGGGGTCCTCTGTGGTATAGAATTACTCAGATGTTTAAGTGTTTGTTAGCCTATCCATAGGTCTGCCCAGATTTATTTGTAAAGTAGGAATGGATCTGTTTATTTCATGTTTGCAGCAAAAATAAGCAGTAACATCTCTGTCCCTGATGCTCATTTACTTTAAGGTCTCTAGCTAGTTCTGGCAGCACAAGGGAGCCTTAAAGTAAGTGTGAATTACATCCCATCCTACTTGAAGTTTAAAAATAAATCAAAGCAGAGTGGCTGGCAGCATTTTGTAAGGCTCCTTGCCTTACTCACCCTTCACCTCCCACCAGGAACTGTTCTTTTTCTGCAATTTAGTATTGGCTTGCAGCGGAGCTGACTAATGTCTGTGCTGTTTGCTAGAAGACCCCCTTACAGAGCTTTACTCCATCTGAACAAGTAGACCACATCCTGTTGCTTTCTGTGCAGATGTGAAGAGCCCTGACCCTGCTGAAGCAGTGCTGTTCAGCTGAAAAAAGAGGGAAGACAGAATCTGGACCTACACTAGCTGCTTTGTGTAAAGTGCTGCTTGGTGGGGGTTGTTGGGGTCTGTCCAATACACTGAAGGGTGAAGAGATCCTGGGAAAAGGGCAGCAATTCTGCAGAATCACTGAACGTTTTTCCTGGCAGAAAAGCCCCAGCTGCCACTGGTTTTGCAGACATGAGGCTGAGAGGAAGGATTACTTCCTCTGCCCGCTCCCCAGGTCTGGCAAGGACACTGGGAGTGCAGCTGAATGTGAAGAGCCATCTGGTATGGTAACACTCTAGATAAAACATCAAATGCATGAGTAGCAAAAAGGCATCCTTCTTTCCGCATTTCTCTATGCTGTGTGCATCAAGGAATGCAATGCTGCAGCACTCCTGTGCTCAGAGGGGACAGCCTGAGCTTCTGGTATGCAAGTGCAATCCCCTGACCAGCCCAGCAGGAAATACAAAACTGGGTCCACTTTACTCACTGTGCAAATTAAGCAGCAGAATGGAGTTAAAAGGCATGTTCCCTGTCATCAGCTAATGTATTTTTGCTTGTATAAACAAGGTAATGTTTTTAGATTCTTAATCCAGATTCAACAGCACCTTCGTTTTATCAGCTGGAGTTCCCTTTAATAGCACATGCACATGGAAATTTGTGCTGGTGCTTCCTCCTGCTCAAGACGATCAGACCCTGAACTTCCTTGGAACACAGTGTCTTTTAACATATTCTAGGTCTGAGCTGTCTTCTGTTGAGTTGGGAAGCATTTTCTCCTCAGCCTGTCTTTTGTGAGAGGACAGCAGCGAGCAGTAACTTCTTACATATGGGCATGATCATAGTTCGCTTCCGCAAGTGTAGTCACTACTACAGCAGCAATATAGCAGCTCCTGCACCTCCAAATGTGGCATGTACAGCTTGCTGTCTTTGGGGTTTGAAGTGTTTGGTTTTTTTTGTGGCCTGATTTCTTTCCTAGTTTTTTAATTTACTCTTCTTCAACGCGGAAAGGTTTCTTCAAAATACAGTAGTCCCATATTTCATTCCCAAGGCCCCTATGTCTTTGAGCTTTCAGGAGAAAGGGTGATCAGCTCATACATTTTAGGTGTATTTTGTTGACAGACTGTCATTCCATCAAAACCTTTTCTTTAATGCAGCAGCTGCACTCTGTCTGCCAATGGGTGGCCAAAGAGGAAAAGGGATGAAAGTGATTAGCCAAGCTCCCATCTGCCCATGGGTTGTGCTGGTTGAATGTTTTTGTGGGGTACCAGACTAAGACCAGAGCAACTCAAATACTACTGATGGGTATAAATCTTTTGGGTAAGTCAGCAAGAACAAACTGGTGGCCAAATCAAGAGAAGTGAAATGGAAACTTACAAAAATTCCTTCATTAGTAGGAACTTGGTGTACACTTTAATTCTGCCACTTGGGTTATCTCAGCCTATCCTACGCCTGTTATCTTAAAAGTGTCTCATGGCTGGATGCAGTTTAAAATCTGAAAAAAAGATTTGGGATAGTTCCTGTTTAAACCCAGACCTACTTGCTTAGTTTTGTAATCGTCAGGCTTTCATACCACACAGCATGTTTTCTGGGGGTTGGACATCCTTATTAAATTGTAAAGATAATCTTAGATTTCAGCCTTCAAGATTCCAGAGTTATGTTTTAGAATATAAACATGAGCAGACAGTTTTGACTTTGAGGTTAATTTTGTTAACCTGAGGTTAGCCCAGACATATTTGTTAGTTGCTGGGCATTTGGGGAAAATAAATTAATTGTAGCAATATGCCAATTAATATTGGAGTACCGGTCTGGTGTGTTGGGATTCCTCTTTATTTTCCTTCAGTTTACCTAGTACCTCTCAAGAAGATTATATGGTGAAATTTATCTGCTTTGCTGTTTGAGATTTTTTTAGTGTTCTGGTGCCACCTATTGAATTCTTTTCAACTGTGCCAATTCTATTGCTATAATAAATCATATAATAGAATAAAACCATAGAAGAGGAGGAGACCTTTAAAATGCTCAGAAGAACATAAAGCTGCCATGAAATTCTGTTATAATGCCAGTGCTTATTTGGAGGGGAAAAAAAGCAATCTAGGACTAATTATTTTCCAAATTCTTTTCTGCTCTAGTTGAACTGGTCTGAGCAGGGCAGAGTAGATGATCTCTTGAGGTCACTTCCAACCTATGATTGTGGCTAACACTGAGCATCTGTCATGAGTGAGCAATAAACGTCATGCTGTATTTAAGCTAGTAGCATAATTCCTGACTTTACAAGGTAGAAGATGGGGAAAATTACTTTCTCAGGAATCTTAAGGAAGTGAATGAGACAACCAGAAATACAGCACTGTGACAAGCTTATAGGCCTTCTTTTGCTCATAGTATTTTACTTCTTTTGGAAGAGAGAATCTTGAAGTATATATGTTTGCATTAGAGATCAGTAAATAGCTTGAAAAATATTTCTAAATGTTTCACTAATCTCTGAGCAGAGTTTCCTTTAGGACTTTTTCTGCAACTCCTTTTATTATTTTCTTGGAAACAGTTATTTAAGTGAAAGTTGATCTGTGTAGATGCCCACAGAAAGTTAATCTTGGGCTTGAGGTGTATTTAATGTGCTGAGCCAAAGTAAAATTTAGGAAGGAGGGGGAATAATTGATCCTTCAGCTGATAAGCCAGTTGAAGAAAGAAAAATCATATTATGGAGTTTAGAGCAACCAACCAGCTGCCAGCTTTCAAATGCTGAACTTAAAAACATGAACATACAGTGAAAATTAATTGCTGACGGCAAATATGAATGAATATACATGTTATGTTTTCTAAGCTTCATTGGCAGTTTAATGTATAATTAGATTATACAATTGCTGGTAATAAATGTTCTAGTCCTTACCAGAGATTTCAGATGCTGCAGATACATTGATAGTTCAAAAAATCATCTATATTTTTGTTTCTTATCTGAAGTGTCGCCAGGTTAGGTTAACATTCTGTAGCTCTGAAAAGCATACGCTGTCCTGTGTTTCAATGGAGATACATAGATATAAATGAGTTAACATACTAGAGCTGTTAATATAGTAGCTTCTATACCTGTGTTATTTAGTCTCTTGTCAGTCTACTACATTTTTTACAGATTATATTCTTACAATGAAGAGCAATTTTATTTTGAAAGTTTCTTATGATTTCAGACAAACTATAGGCAGGCTGATATCCTCATCTGATGGACTAGATTTTAGGCAACACCATCCCAACCTCTTTAAAGAATGAAATAACCAGCTCTGTTACTGTTTTTAGATGAGCTTCAGTTGACTTTTGTTGATACTTTTTCTTTAAAATATCAGACTACTGTATTTTTCCAAATTTTAATTTGTAGGAAGAGATCTTGAATAGTCCACAACAAATTCAACTGTTCACTAGAAAAGTGCTTACAAGATTTTATTTATTTTTTTTACATTGATTTTTATATCATGGCTTATACACGTTTCATGACAGTTCTGAGCATAAAGAAATTGCTCACTCTCCACAGGTGTCTTTGTCATCACTGATCCTGGTTTTTTAGTGGCTGTTGTTGGTTTTCTGAACTGTCCATACAGGGTGCAGAATCCATGGTGGCTATTGAGCAGCCAACATGTGTAATACTGATTGTCGGATCAATAAGGAGAAAATCTTTGGAGTCCCAGGAGTTCTGCCTATGTTGAGCTTCTGTGTCAGAGAGAAGCAACATGGTTTTGATGCTTGCGCATAAACAGGGCAATAGAACATGTATCATGAGTATTGCAGTTTTTCACAAAACCCTGGATTTTTGCTTTAAAGGTGGAAGGAGTTTATTTTCAAAAGAGTAGAGCTACAACATTTGTGAAGTACCATGTAGGGAAGCTGAAGAAACAGAGAAATTATAAACAGTGAAGTACTATCTGAAAAACACAGATGCTCCTTGCCACAGAAAAAAAACCCCAACAAAACAAACGGGAAAGAAACATAGTGGGAAAGAAGTAGCAGAAAAAGAGAGAAGAGTCAAACAAGCAGATGAAAGTTTGTGAACAATCACAACAAGGCATATGTGAACAAGTGGCTTTGTTCCTTGGTGGAAGCATAACAGGCTGTGTTAGAGAGAGATGTCTTGAGGGAAGAGGCATAATTTTGTGGTACATTTCATAGAACCATAGGATGCTTTGGGTTGGAAGGGACCTTAAAGATCATCTTGTTCCACCCGCCCTGCCACTGGCAGGGACACCTTCGACTAGACTAGGTTGCTCAAAGCCCCATTCAATCTGGCCTTGAACACTGCCAGTGGTGGGACATCCACAGCTTCTCAGGGAAACCTGTTCCAGTCCCTCACCACCCTCACAGTAAAGAACTTCTTCCTAATGTCTAAGTTGACTCTTTGTCAGCTTAAAATCATTCCCCTTGTCCTGTCCCTACATGCCCTTGTAAAAAGCTCCTCTCCAGATTTCTTCTAGGCCCCCTTTAGGCACTGGAAGCTGCTCTAAGGTCTCCCCAGCGCCTTCTCTTCTCCAGGCTGAACAATCCCAATTCTCTAAGCCTGTATTCATAAGAGAGGTGGCTGCAGCCCTCCAATCATCTTCCTGGCCTTCCTAGGCTTGCTCCCACAGCTTCATGCCCTTCTTATGTTTGGGGCCCTACAGCTGAACACAGTACTCCAGGTGGAGTCTCACCAGAGTGGAGTAGAGGGGGAGAATCACCTCCCTCAACCTGCAGGTCATGCTTCTTTAGATGCAGCCCAGCATACAGTTGCCTTTCTGGGCTGGAAGTGCATACAGCAGGTCATGTTGAGCTTCTTATGAACCAACACCTTCAAGTCGTTCTCCCCAGGGTTGCTCTCAATCAATTTTCTTCCCATCCTGTATTTATACTTGGAGTTGCTCTGACCCAGGTGCAGGACCTTGCACTTGCCCTTGTTGAACTTCATAAAGTTTGCACTGGGCTACCTCTCAAGCCTGTCAAGGTTTCTTACGTCAAAGTGGATTTCAGGATTCTTATGTCAAAGTGGAAGCTTCTAATTCTCAAAATGAGTAAAGGATATAATGCTGAGAACAAACTCGTGGTGCTGGTCATTGCCGTTCTTTTTTGTCTCTCTTGCAACAGAAATTTTACATTACACAAATACAAAATGCTTTAGGTCAGAATTTCAAAGCAGAATGTAAAAATCAGGCTTGTTTTTATAGGTGTGAAAAGATCATAGCTCCCAGCTCAAGTCAGGAGGTAATTTATAACCTGAGGATAAGAGTTATTTGGAAAGATGCTTAAATATCAGCAGGATGGTCCAAGAAAGGTGCAGCCACTTAGAAATTAATATTAGAAAAGAAAATGGCTTTCAGGAATGCTGAGGATTGGCTTTCCAGCTCTTGTATAGTGAGGATTATAGACAGGTAGGATTTTTCTTGACAACAGAGTGTTGGTATCTCTTCTTAGCAGTAGTCATTCTTCATTCAGTGAAAAGTCACCTGTATTTGTTGATATTGCTTGTACATTGCTGTGTGATGATGCAAAAGATTTTGAGAGTTTTAGCTTTTGGTATTGCAAAATACATCAATAAACATGAAACATTTAAGTATCCCTTGAAAATATTTCAGTATATGTCCTGAAAAATGTGGTTCAGAGAAAGCTGTACAAACCATCGGACTTTTTCTACTATAGATGAACTTCTCACATGCATTGCTCACCTGGTGATATCTTTTCCCCACTGTGCAGCAGGAGATGAAAATCTGGCAAGCACCAGCTCACCCTCCCTTATGTCACCTCCACCTGCACACTCCACATCACTCTCACCTCCAGACACCACTGAAGGTAATGGTGAATTCAGGACCATGGCACTGCTGCTATTCTCCTGTTTCAGCTGAACAGGCATCTACTTCTACAAGTATCATTTGTTAACTCCATTGCTGCGAAAGCAATCTGGTCATTTATGTTGTCTGAGGTCAGTTGTATTACAGCAAAATTTGTTAATGTGATGAGGACATATTTAGTTATTTTGATTTTAATTAAATCAAAGGTGGGGATTTGAAGTGCATTCTTCAAAGAATTCAGGGTATAACATGCTGTTGTTATGAGTACATGTGTTCTTTATGGACACCTCTTCCCCTTGAGCTCTCAGGTGAGCTTTTCATGCTGAGTTGTCACAGTGTCACTTCCTTGCAATTCATGCAGGCACCACAGCAGTATCTGATAATTATGGGAAGAGTGTATTTCCTGGGTCGAAACCACAAAACCACCCCAATTAGTTGGCTTTTTGCAAACCGTACATTACTTCACCCCTTTCAGCTGGTGTTTTGAAACACCTGAAATCAGTGCATCCCCCACATGTTGCTAAAGGATGATCAAATCTCTTCCTCACAAAGGCATTCCAGACAAGTTGGTGGGAATTTGGAATAGGTGTTCTTGCAGACCTAACTGCAAGCCATGCTCTTGCAATAAATCCAAGCAGATATATTGCACAACCTTGTGCAGGAACTGGAGAGGAATTTTAAATGTGTTCTTTTTTTTGCCAGTGCTGGAGAGGGAAATATAATTCAGAGAGCACCTACTTGCAGTGAGCTTCTCACCTTCATACATTGCTCACCTGATGGTATCCTTTTCCCCACTGTGCAGCAGGAGATGAAAATCTGGCAAACACCAGCTTTCCCTTCCTTATGTCACTTCCACCTGCACGCTCCACATCACTCTCACCTCCAGGCACCACTGAAGGTAATGGTGAATTCAGGACCATGGCACTGCTGCTATTCTGTTTCAGCTGAACTGGCATCAACTACAGCCTTCCTGATGCTTCCGCTACCCCTCAGGCTGCACAGCACAGACTCCTGGCTGAAGAAAACGTGATTTTTAATGTGGACAGTATCAGTCCACATATATCATATGTTTGATATTTTGGGGGTCTGATTGTTGCCACATGCCACTAAATATTCCTTAGGAATGTGTAATTCCCTGGGAAAAACTCAGTTGATTGTTGGGAGGAAGGAATGTTTCTTTTTATAATTTTGGCATATTTTAATTCCTTGAAAGTTTAATTTACAATTTCTGTCTCTCTTTCTCTTTTAAAGGAGATGAGTCAGCAGCAACTACACCTGGTAAGAAACTTTTCATTTACATGACAGAACTGCATTGGTGTTTTTTACTGATAATTTCTTCTTTCCTTTTCCTGCACACAGTTATCTCACAGAATATGTCATGCCTTTTCATTCAGCCCAATAAGTTGAAATATGCTGTCTTAAGAGGCAAGAATATCAGACCAGTCTTGAGTCATGAATTTGAGTATACTTTAAAACACAGCAAGAAAGAGGTGTAGTGAGCACCAAAAAGGATTATACTTGCTGGATGTTCAACTGACACCTGTTGGAATTCCTAACACCTTGAGCATTTGGCGTGCTTGTGTCTTTGCTTGCAAACAGATTTATAGTGCCTCAGTATGAGAGTGCTCCAGCACAGTTTTGTCTTGTGTGCAGCTTTGTGTCCCTCCTTGAGCAGGCAGCCTCTGAAGCATTAATGAAACTGCTGTAACTCTCACCACAGGTTTTTCCCCTGCAGAGAGCACATACCTCTCCACGCATGCAGACTCCACCCTTGGCATAGCACTCAGCAACCCACCACGCAGCAGCACTACTTCCCTCACCACACGCACTCCCACTGCCTTCAAAAATGCTTCATCAGGTTTGACGTCTTCCTTTAAATGTTACTTACTGCTTTCTAAACCGTAGGGGAAAACTAAGTAATTCAGCCTCAGGGAAGCCTTTTCCAGCATTTGGTTCATCAAATAGAAAAGGTATCTGCAATTTGGCGAAGTGGCAATACCAGAATTATTTCCAGGATCCCGTATCTGATAGCCTAGTCCTGTAGTCATCACAGTACTAGCAAAACTCCAGCTGCTCTCAATGAGGCTGTTGTCAAAGCAAGAGCAATAGGAATGGACCTAAAAGAGAATAGAGAAACTTGTCAGTGATTTATAAGCAGGAAGATGAATACTGAGATACAGTGAATAATATAGTGCGCCAGGTATGTAATCTGGCAAATGGAGACTAATGGAGTGCTTGTTTCTGAAAGAGCACAAGAACTGTTCATAATTGCATTTTATTATAAGAATATAGCAAAATGTTACAGTTTTTCCCAGTTCACAATTATTAATGCCATTTTTATGTTGATTCTGTCTGAATTATGCCTAAATAAAGAAAAAAAAGTCTGCTTATACATTGCAAAATTCATTAATAAGTGGTATTTTCCTAAAAAATTGCTTCTATTTAAATCCTTATTTTCTGATTTATTTGATATATTAATATGATTTTTCTTTCAGCACTCTTCTCTAAATTACAAAAATCCTGGGAAGGAAAGAAAATAAGCAGAGAAGGGCTGTAGTATAAGATGTTTCCGATGACATAGCCATATGAAATAATGAATTTTACTTTTTTAATGCTGATATGTTTTTTATTTCCTTACAGATGATTACAATTCAACATCCTTGCACAGCACCATCTCACCAGTCAGCATGCCAGCAAACACTGAGATCATCCCCACTTACACAATAGGTGACAAACTTGCACACAGTTATCACAATTATGATGCTGCAAGCACAGAAAATGTGCTGGAATGAAGGAATTAATACAAATTAGGCATACAACTGCATTAAACTTAAGGGATTTTTGGAAATCTTATTAATAGTTTATGAGTAGTGTTAAAGATCCCAGATTTGCTACTTGTCAAGCAAGTGAGAAATAGAAATTATTTCCACACAGTGGCATAGCACGAGGGTAAAACTGTCAATTGCTGTATCAGTACTTCTCTTGATATTCACAGAAATTTGCCCAAGCAGCAAAAATGTATGAATACATCCAAGATCTATGTGCTTCTCTGTTTTCTGGTGGCATCCCTTTGTTTCACTCAGCAGTAACATTTTCTTGGGATCTAATATTGCAAACACACACATTATTACTGCAACTGGGCTGTTAGGAATTACTCATGTCAGTAAAATATATGTGTGTGCTTGAGCAAAGTACATCCAGGACTCGGACTCTTACCACCCTTGTAACTGCCCTTCAAGTAGCTATAGGGTTCTGTCAGGTCTTTGACTGAACTTAACTTTTACTTGTAGGTCTTCTGCCCCTAATCATCTTGATAATTCTCCACCGGATCCTCTCAGTTTACCCTCTTTTTAGGGGCACTACTCAGCCAAATGACTCCCAGCCTGGAGGGATGCAAATCTAGGGCCTATCTTCTTTGAAAAAAATGACCTATCAGTCTCTTTCGGTAATATTTATACCTTAGTGTATTTTCAGTAATTGTTTTAGGATGACGTTCTTTGCCCAAGCATCCATACGTATTTTCTAAATCCCAGCTCATAATTTGTTTTGAGTATTTTGATGTAAAACTATTTGTAAAACAATCTGTACTGTTGAAGATATCTCTTTCCAAAGAGTATGAAAAGTTGGTTAATTTTGTTTCTTTAGTGACATTGGATGCTGTTCAGTTAGCCGTTCCACAGCATATGTATCCTGGGAAACTGCTATCACTTATCATATCGCTATAAGAATGTGTGATTTTGGAATTTTCTTCTGTAACTTTGTATGCAGAAATATTATTAATAGCCAGTTTGATTTGTAGTCAGTTATGTCATTGGAAAATGATGAAAGACACATGATGCCTAAACTAACTAATTAAAAAATGGGGTTATATGTAGTTAATGTTTTCTTCCCTTTTTCAAGGGAGTGGAGTGCTAAATATAATTACTTGTATTGAATATATCAAATGAAGTTTTGAGCAGTATGAGTCACCCTCCTCTAATGCTCTGTGAAAAAAAAACCACCCAAGCCTGCTGAGCTACATCTTCATTTTATTTTCTTTCCTTACAGAAACTCCCATAGTGACAACAGAAGAACCTTGTGGTAAGAACCAAACTACTTCTTTTTCTTCAGTCTTCAAATGTGACCAAAATAGTAAACCCAGAAAGAGTTGATCAGTAAAACCGATCAGTTAGCATCTCTCATTATTTTATAATCTTTTTTTCTGATTCAGTAAAGTGTGAGATTAATGTTATTAACATTTCTGGTCTTCTTATCTCCATTTACAGTTCTGTTAAATTTCCCTGCACTAGGCTGTTGACATCAGAGCTGCAGAAGATATCTGCCTTCCTTCCACTCTCTAATTTTTACCCATCATATTGATAATCACATGCTGCAATCTGCAATTCATAACTAATATAAAACTAAAGTTTGGATATTGTTTTTTCTCTCTTCAGATTTAGAGACCTCTCCTTTCTTATTTTCAGGAATAGACTCTAGCCATTATTTACTAGATGGTTACGAAATGCTTTGAGTAAGAAAATTTGAAATTTCTGTTCAAACAAATGATTCAATGTGTCAAAAAAAAGTATTACACTTTGAACTGACATTTTAAATTAAAACAAATCTGTTTCTGGAATGTTCATCTTTTTAATCTTTTTGGTTTTCTAACTGAAAAATTATTTATAAGAATATTTTCTGAAGGAAATGTTCTGTTTTGACTAAACAGTTTTTTAAAGTAAAAGATAAATTAAAAGTTAAAATAAAGAATAAGAGGCAGTTAATTTAGCTGTATTTTCTTGTTCTTAAAACACATATGGTGCTTGGAATGCCATAAAACGTAATGGTTCTTAAAAATTTTCATAAAATCATTGTTTACTATTTTATCTTTTTCTTTTAGATGATGGTATTGACTACAGCATAAAAAGTGTAAAAGACAAGAATAACATGGCTGAAGTTACACTGAAAAATCTCAGGAAGAACAGAGAATATGTAATTTTGGAGGCTAACAAGAACTTCAGTGTGGATTCCAGCATCTATACAATAGAACTTGAGAGATGCATAAGATACACAGTTAGAGTTAAAAATTGTGCTGACTTGTATTTTTCTGTTCCGCCTGGTAGGTACAGAAGGGGTTTGGTAGTTCTTGGGATTTTTTTTTGACATGCAGCCATCCAGCTTTCCTGGATTTCTTAGTCTTTGTGTGTCTCTCTTTAGAGACTTAGAGAGGTTTTTGTATTTTGTGCTTGGTTTGTAAGATATTTTGAAGTTGCATCTTAAAACCCTTCAGTATTTTCTTAAAGTAGGATGTAAAAAAACCCGTAATTTTCTCATGGTAAAGGAAAAAAGAGAACTACGTTGCCCATATGCAGCATGGTTAGCTATAGCAAGAGGAGCCAGCACTTGAAAGCTGCTATTTATGCTGCATATTGTGTTCACCAAAAAGATTGTTGGATTCAAAGTTTCATTTATTATTTGAATGCCAGCAGTGTCTCTATCGCCTGTAGATTTTTTTTTCACTTTCCATTTCCTGTTAAATTCTTTGTATGTTATTCTGTGCCAATTGTATCTTCATATTGCAGAACAAGTCAACAAATATAAAAGAACAAATTGCTATTTAAAGAATCAATATAGTCAGTGTAAAAGTGGCATATAATGTTAATCCTTTTCAGACATTGCCAAGAATCCTTTCACAGTTGAGGATCAAACCAACACATCTGTAAAGTTATGTTGGGAAAAGCCACTTGACTGCTTAGTTAATGTGACTGTTAGCTGCAAAGGTAAGACATATCTAAGATATTCTAAATGTAATTTGTTTATTTATTCATTTATTTTTAAATGCAATGTTGATGATGTCTTTTGATGAGAGACTGGCAGATTTAAATTAGTTGTGCCAGTTTGAGAAGAAGGGCAGTTCAGAATCTTTGGGATCACCAGGCTGGAGACTACTGTCCCCACACACTGCAGATGAGGGGAAAGTTCAGAGCCAGAGAGCTCGTTTCCTGAGTTTACCAGCTTCACAAATTGCAGACTTGTGGAAATTTTGAGGTCCTGCTTGATGGTCTGAAGTCGAGCTGAGAATTTGGAAATCCTGCAATATGTGGGTCTGCTGTGAGCTGATCCATTGCAAACTACCTGGGCAGCTCTTTCTGCAGGCTTCTGGATGGTGAGAGACCAGGCTTCCTGCTCTTGGAGCCAGCCAGTGGGAGGAGACACTGGCTCAAAGGCAGCTAGTGTGGTAGGGAAGATATGAATGTTGGATGTCCTCATGTGTCCCAGAAAAATGCGTGATGAATGTCTGCGCCTGGAGGTTTTGTGTTTCAGGGAGCTGAATAGCTAAGAAGCCACTCCAGGGTTCTACAAACTCCCATGAAATGTTTTGATTTCTGTGGAAAAATTGTTTTTGTAGAAAGTCAGATCATGTGACCTTTGCTGGTAAAAAATAAAGATCTATGTATAAAAGAACCCATACCCTAGTCAGTGGATTAGGTTGTACGCTTTTCTGGAATATTATGACAGCTTATTAAAAATGATATTGAATAACTATGGTAGACAAATCCCAGTTAAAATGTTAGAATGTACTCTTGGAGTTGTGAAAAATACTGGTAAAATTCTTTTTGTGTCTACAGATTCACTCGTCTTTACAGAATTAAATCAGCCTTGTAAAGAACTGAATAATTTATCAGCCAACTCTCAGTACAACTGCACTGGTACCATACAGTTTTTTGAAAAAAAGGTTGTCAACCAAGAGTTCGTTATAACAACAGATTATGGTGGTAAGTGTAGCGCTTATTTCTGCTTTCTGTTCCACATATTTCTAGAAACCCTACTACAAATCCCACTATCCATGTTTCCTGGGGTTCAAGATATATTTTGAGCAGTGTGTTCAGCCATTCTCTGGTTCTGCTCCATCTCCTCCTGCCTGGTATCCTGCCCTTGTGGTTGTTCTTTGGTTGAAGTCCCTCTCCAGCCCCAGTATCAGTCTTCCATTTTGATGCCTTCCTCTCCTTCTTTCAGAGACTGTGATTTATTTTTGAGGATGAGAGCATGACCAAATATAAGGAAGTTTGACTTGAATGAAGACAGAAAGAAAAGTTGCAGGCCTAGTCAAAAACAAGTGTTAAATTCTTGATTTGAAGAAAAAAGTGATAAAATAATTGCAAAGAATGTTTTCTTGTGTTTTTCCAAAGCACTGTCCTTGGAAATAGCTTAGGTTTTGGATTTGGGTTTTTTTTTGTTTTTTTTTTTTTTGTTTGGTTGGTTGGTTTTTGGGTGGTTTTTTTTTCTAAATTAAAAAGGAAATCAACATAAATCAAGTAAAACCAATTTATAATATTTGGAAATGCTGGAAAATGTTAGTAGTATGTAATATTGCTGTATTCACCTTGTCCTAAATTAATTAAATTTATGAAATTACTCTAATATGATGCTTTTACGTATACTCAGCTTATACTTATGTATAATTTCTTTGAATAAAAGAGACTACAAAAAATATTACATGATGTATCTTGTTTTAATATTCAGTGAAATTTAATTTAATCAAAATAGGTAAAACCAGGAATATTTTGCATTTTCATTCAAACATTTCCTTCCGTCACCATTATTTTTCTTTTTCAACAGCTCCAGAAGCACCAGAAAACCTTACAGTAGTTTCTGATGCCAGAAATGTACAGGTTACATGGAAGAAACCTAGTGACATTTCGAAGGGTCCTATAGGTGGTTATATAGTGACGTGCAATGACAAAGGTAAGCATAGGCCCCTTCAGTACTGAATAATTCAGTGCATGTTTTAATATTTACAGAGCACTAAGCATGATGCATTGTCATTCCATTTTGGAATCTCCTCAAACTGTGCTTTTTTTTTGGTACAAACATTTCTTTTTCCTTTGAGATTATTGCAGTTCAACCCTGTGGCTATTCAGTTTACCATTTCAGGACACAATTCTGTCACCGTTCAGTTCTCATGCTTCTTGTATTAAGAATAAATTCTTATAAGATCATCAGTGGTCTGATTAGTTTGTAGCATGGTGCTCTCTGTCTCAGAAAAAGCTGCTATTGCTGGTTAATACATTCTCTGAGAAGACAGGGACCTGCCTTCTTTTTCCTGAGCTTTCACTTAGCATTAGTAAGCAAGACAAACTAACGAAGTACAAGGGAATTAAAATAGAAGTACACACGCTAGTGATTTCAGGTACTTCTGGTGAAGTATAAGAGCTCCTGTGCTACCAACACACATTTCATTAATTAATTTAACTTTTCATTTTTTCTCAAAGAGGAAGAGTTTGTCAACGTGACTAACCATGTTTGCCGTGAATTAGAACCTTATACCAATGGTTCTGTATCTGTGACTCCATATACAGAAAGCGCATTTAAAATGGAAATATATAGAGGAAAAACTGGAAGATGTAACTTTAGAACAAAATCAGCAGGTAAGCCTCTCATTTGCTAACTGTTACGAACAAGGCTGATAATAACACAGAGAATATGTACTTATTGTGCTTCATTGTATTTTATATTTGCTATTGTTATTTGCCAAGAATCTTCAGATATAGAGCCTCATACTAGTTTAATTCCTTCTATGAGGCAAAAAAAACCCCACAAAAAACTCCACAATCCCCAAACCCACCCAAACCCCCATTTTATCTTTTAGATAAACCCTGTTTATCTAAATTCTTCCAGTACTTTTTTAGCTCTAGTTCAACCACCTCCAGGCTCAACTAATACACAGTTACAGCTATAAGGAAACTATGATGGTTTAATACCTAGTAAGAGACCAACTTTTTTCTCTAATTTCACTGAATAAGGAAAAGATTGTTTTTATTTTTAATATAAAATAAAATATTACTTTTGTTCTTGTAATGGTAGTTTGTAGAAGTGGTTTGTTGGGGTTTTTTTGTTTCTTTCCCTCCTCTCCCACCCCAGTAGTGAGAATAATTAAATCATTTGTTGCTTTTAGCACTCCTGAAAATTATGTCAAAATAAACATATAAGAATATTAAATCTGAACTGGTTTTGTGAAATGTGTTTCTGTAGAGCTTAGGGAAATACAGATGCTTCTGACAAACTGTTGTTTTGAATTCAAATCTTGTACATCTCTGGAATATACAGAGCTTTTTATCCAGCTTTA
>NW_009929682.1:0-1462 GCF_000696875.1 Nestor notabilis | reverse complement strand
GGTGGGATGCCAGTGGAGAGTGCTCGTCGTAGTTGGCACTGTGCTTGGGCATGGCTTTGCCTAAAGCCAGGATCCAGGGTTGTTTTCCAAGTTCTCTTGACTATTGTAGAGCTCATAACTGTGTATATATGGTGAGAATTATACACACGCATATAATTGTGTATATACGGTGAGAACTGTGTGTGTATGGTGAGAATGATCTTCCTCTGTGGACTACTTTGTGTACGTAGATGATATGCATTGCAGAACATGATGCTGGAATCAAATGTTGAAGGGTAGATGTGTTGCAGATGATAGTCCTTAAAGTTAATCTCTTATAAGATAGGAATCGGGGCCTAAGAGCAGGGAGGAGGAAGGAGAGGTTGCAGGACTGAAAGGCTTATGTTCTGTGATACAGATCTGTGGTACTGGTATTGTGGGTAGGGAATTCTGCTGGAAAGGTTCTGACCCCTGTTTCGAAGTGCAGTGTTGATACTTACAGCTTGACTCAGTTCTAGAATTCCTGGCAAAAGGGAGCTACACAGAAAATGTTTAAAATCCTGTAGGATGAGGGGGACAGAGAACACAATGT
Source organism: Nestor notabilis (assembly GCF_000696875.1). Classification (NCBI taxonomy): domain Eukaryota; kingdom Metazoa; phylum Chordata; class Aves; order Psittaciformes; family Psittacidae; genus Nestor; species Nestor notabilis. The sequence goes on along the minus strand of NW_009929682.1, from coordinate 891 downwards.
AAATGTTTCCGCGGTCCTTTGGGTCTGAACTCATTTGTCACTATGACAAAGGGCTGCAAGGTATCTATAGAAAGCTCATCTGCCCAAAAAGTCACCTTGCTCTGGCTTCTTCTAGACTAACATACTCAAAGATAGAGTGTCTCTAAACAAGAGACCCCAGAGGAATGGGGAAAAAAATCACTGAGAACATGAAGTAAAGAAGAGTTTTGGTTTTTCTGGAATTTCATCCTTTATTCCATAGTTTGTGTTTGATTTTGAAACTGATATTTCAAATGGTTCTTGGACAGACCTGTTTTTATGTCACTGGTGCTAGTCAGTACCCCAAAACACCAAACTTACAGGGACCAGTAAGAGATACCCAGTTAGTCCTGCTGTGTAGGGAGCATCACTGTATATCTCCCATGGTCCTAGAGTAATAAAGATAAGATTTCAAAAGCATCATTCTGAGCATGGCAAAGACACACTTTCATGTTTATTACCAGCCTCAACCAAGTACTTCTATGAAATCTAGTTTATGTAAACTTCTCCAGCTTCCTTGGGCCAAGCTCCAGTTGGTGGAAAAGAACTACAGGAGCAATCAGAGAGGCAAAAATGGACAAAGGAAACCAGATTGCATATTATATATCAAAGACCTGGAAAAAGGAGAGGCTCAGCGTTTAGTCCCATATCCTTTCTTAACCCTGTCTTTGTGTCATTCTCAGGATGCCTTTATAGCATTTCACAATGATAAATCCCTGGTGAAAAGATACTTGAAATCACTGCTGATTGGGGAGCTGGCACCAGATCAACCCAGCTTTGAGTCTAACAAAAAAGTGAGTATCCTGGAGTCCCACTGTGGGAATGGCTTGGGGTTTGGTATGGGAGGAGAAGGACAATAAGAGGGCTAGCAGC